>NC_080545.1:11223635-11378635 GCF_028640845.1 Ahaetulla prasina
TATATATAAGCATAAACATGAAATAACTATATGACATATAAGCATATATATAAGCATAAGTATGTAATAACTATACGAAATTGGATACAGTCAAAGGGAACATTAGGACAGGAACAGTAGGCATGTTTGTGCTCTTATGCACGCCCCTTACAGACCTCTTAGGAATGGGGTGAGGTCAATAGGGGCCTCTGGTGGCTCAACAGACTAATGCAGTCTGTTATTAACAACAGCTGCTTGCTGTTGACTGTATCCAATTTCGTATAGTTATTACATACTTATGCTTATATATATGCTTATAGTTACTGCAGGTTCAAGTCCCACCAGGCCCAAGATTGACTCAGCCTTCCATCCTTTATAAGGTAGGTAAAATGAGGACCCAGATTGTTGGGGGCAATAAGTTGACTTTGTATATAATATACAAATGGATGAAGACTATTGCTTGACATAGTGTAAGCCGCCCTGAGTCTTCGGAGAAGGGCGGGATATAAATGCAAATAAAAAAAAAATAGTAGACAGTTTTTGGTTGAAGATTTTGGGATTATGGGAAGAGACCACAGAGTCAGGTAGTGCATTCCAGGCATTAACAACTCTGTTACTGAAGTCATATTTTCTGCAATCAAGATTGGAGCGGTTCACATTAAGCTTAAATCTATTGTGTGCTCGTGTATTGTTGCGATTGAAGTTGAAGTAGTCTTCAACAGGAAGGATGTTGTAACAGATGATTCTATGAGTTAAGCTCAGGTCATGTCAAAGGCGGCGGAGTTCTAAATTTTCTAAACCCAGGATTTCAAGTCTGGTGGCATAAGGTATTTTATTGTAATCAGAGGAGTGGAGAACTCTTCTTGTAAAATATTTCTGGACATGCTCAATTGTATTAATGTCTGAAATGAGGTATGGGTTCTAGATAGGCGAGCTGTATTCAAGAATTGGTCTAGCAAATGTTTTATATGCTCTGCTTAGTAGTATAGTGTTTCTGGAGAAGAAGCTACGCAATATTATGTTTACAACTCTTAAAGCCTATTTTGCTATGTAGTTGCAGTGGGCTTTGGCACTTAGATCATTTGATATGAAAACTCCAAGGTCTTTAACGGGGTGGGGGTCATCTACAAGGTAATGTCCATTAAGCTTGTATTTAGTGTTCAGATTCTTTTTCAGATTCTTTTTCAGATTTTCTTTCTCCCTGTTCCTTGGGTTTAGACAAGGGAGAAAAATCTCCAGGAAAGTCATGAAAAATTGCAGCACAACCTGGCACTGAGACAGGGGATATCTAGAACTAGCCCTTAACGAATGAATAAATTGAGCTGAGGAGAATTCATGTCAAGTATTTCCACTCAATGAAAGACACACTGGAGCAGCAGTTCTGCACCATGAAGGAATGTTGTTGGAGACATGCAAGCAGAAGAACAAACAACATGTCTAGGAGAAACTATAAACAAATGTTTTCTCACAATGACAGTCCTTTCTCTAGATTTACTCTCTCTATATATATATATGTCAGCTTTTATTCAGTCAGATTTGATAGGTAATCTTGTGTAGCTTCTTCTCCACAAACACCACGCTACTAACCAGAGCATATAACATTTGCTAGACCAATTCTTGAATACAGCTCGCCTGTCTGGAACCCTTACCTCATTTCGGACATTAATACAATTGAGCGCGTCCATAAATATTTTACAAGAAGAGTTCTCCACTCCTCTGATTACAACAAAATACCTTATGCCACCAGACTTGAAATCCTGGGTTTAGAAAATTTAGAACTCCGCCGCCTTCGACATGACCTGAGTTTAACTCATAGAATCATCTGTTACAATGTCCTTCCTGTTGAAGACTACTTCAGCTTCAATTGCAACAATACACAAGCACACAATAGATTTAAGGTTAATGTGAACCGCTCCAATCTTGATTGCAGAAAATATGACTTCAGTAACAGAGTTGTTAATGCCTGGAATGCACTACCTGACTCTGTGGTCTCTTCCCCAAATCCCCAAAGCTTTAACCAAAGACTATCTTCTATTGTCCTCACCCCATTCCTAAGAAGTCTGTAAGGGCTTAAGAGCACCAGCGTGCCTACCGTTGCTGTCCTATTGTTTCCTCTCGTTATATCAAATTAATATAGTTATTACATACTCATATATATGCTTATATAATGTATAAATATTTCATGCTTATGCTTATATATACTGTGTGACAAAATAAATAAACACAAAATAAATAAAAAGTAATCTTTCCATTAGATAGGAGGACTATGCCTAATGTTCGAATATTTGAGGGGCCGCCACAAAGAAGAAGGGGTCAAGCTATTCTCCAAAGTACCAGAAGGCAAGACAAGAGATATGGAAAAAAGCAATCTAGAACTAAGGAGAACTTTCCGAAGAGTGAGAACCAGTGGAAAAGCTTGCCTTCAGAAGTTGTGGTGGAGTCTCACTGGAGACTTTCAAGAAGAAACTGGGCAGACATTTGTCTGGAATGGCCTAGGGTCTCCTGCCTCAGCACCAGATTGCACTAGAACAGTGGTACCAGAGGTGGGTTTCATCAGGTTCTGACCAGTTCTGGAGAACCGGTAGTGGACGTTTTGAGTAGTTCAGAGAACCGGTAGTAAAAATTCTGACTGGCCCCTCCCTCATCTATTCCCTGCCTCCCGAGTCCCAGCTGATCGGGAGGAAATGGGGATTTTGCAGTAACCTTCTCCTATCACGCCCACCAAGCCATGCCACACCCACCAAGCCACACCCACAGTACCGGTAGTAAAAAAAATTTGAAACCCACCACTGAGTGGTACCCAATCTTCATGGCTTCGTGGCTCAGGTGTGGGAGGACGGGAGAGGAGAACTGGGCCACACTGCACTTCTGCGAGCTGTGGGCCTCGTGTGAATGCGCGCAAGAGCCCACCAGCCTACCACTCACACAACATGAGCGATGGGCATACACATGCTTCGGCCAGCCACTCACACAGCCCAATTCCAAATAGGCCACAACCCAGTAGTAGAATGAGGCCCAGAGGTTGGGGACCACATGGACTAGAAGACTTCCAAGGCCACTTCCAACTCTGTTATTCTTTATTCCTTTCCTATCTTTTCAATTCATCTTTTAGGCAGCGGACCCAACCTTTTTATTATTTCCTCTTTGGTAGCTATTCCTTACTATAATCCCTAACCCTAACCCTAACTATAACCCTAAACCCTAACTATAACCCTAAACCCTAACCCCAACCCCAATCCTAACTCTAACCCCTAACTCTAACCCTAACTATAATGAAGTAATTCTCAGCTGTTCGAATAAAGTTTATTTTTACACTGACTGAGTTTCCTACTATCTACTAGGGCCTGGTTCACTTACCTTCCCTACCCATTCGCAAATGTGAGTGCACTTGCGTGGCTCACATCGCTCGCATGCGCCACCTCTGCATATGCGCACGACCTCTGCGTATGCACAGTAGTCACGCACAATGTCTGGGCGAGTGGGCGGAGCCTCCCTCAGTTGCCGCGCCTGGTTCGCGCGATCCGGACAGAACTGGCTGAATCCCACCACTGCTTTGTACCATCCACATGATCACGTGATCAAAATTCAAATGCTTGGCAATGGATTCATATTTATGACCGATGCCATGTCCCTGGGTCACGTGATTCTCCTTTTTTGTGACCTTCTGACAAGCAAAGCCCATGGGTAAGTCAGATTCACTTAACAACCGGGTTACTCACTGATCAACCGCAGTGATTCACTGAACAACTGAAGCAAGAAAGGTTCCAACAGAGGGCAAAACTCACTTAACAAACCTCTCGTTAGAAATTTTGGACTTAATTGTGTTCATAAATCAAAGACTACCTGTAGATACATACGTTGAACCAAGATGTGTGTATCAGCTCCCTGAAAAAGGGAGTTAATACATACTTAATATTCTTATACTGGTGAATTTGCGCAGTAGAATAGAATAGAATAGAATAGAATAGAATAGAATAGAATAGAATAGAATAGAATAGAATAGAATAGAATTCTTTATCGGCCAAGTGTGACTAGACATACAAGGAATTTGTCTTGGTGCATATGCTCTCAGTATACATAAAAGAAAAGATACGTTCATCAAGAATCATAAGGTACAATACTTAATAGTCATAAGGTACAAATAAGCAATCAGGAAACAATCAATGTCAATAAAAATTGTAAGGATACAAGCTACAAAGTTACAGTCATACAGTCATAAGTGGGAGGAGATGGATGATGAACGGTGAGAAGACTAATAGTAATGCAGCCTTAGTGAATAGTTTGACAGTGTTGAGGGAATTATTTGTTGAGCAGAGTGATGGCATTCAGGAAAAAACTGTCCTTATGTCTAGTTGTTCTGGTGTCCAGTGCTCTATAGCATAGTTTTGAGGGTAGGAGTTGAAACAATTTATGTCCAGGATGCGAGGGGTCTGTAAATATTTTCACGTAGAATATTTCTATGTATTAACCAGGGGATGAAAAAATGGTATTGTTTTTAACAGAAAGGCTCTGAATCAGAATTATGGGTGTTTATCCAAATCTTTTCAGAATCAGTTTCTTAGAATTTGTTACCTGTTGCCTTTTTTCCGGTACAGATAATTATTTATAATTATTCTGTTTGTTTTGTGGCTTCACCTCATGCGTTCACTGTAAATGTTTCAGCTCTCCAGTTTTAACAAAAATAATTCTTCCAAAATATTACCGTGTTTCCCTGAAAATAAGACCCGGCCTTATATTTTTTTGAACCCTGAAATAAACCCTTGGCCTTATTTTTGGGGAGGTCTTATTATTTTGGGGCGTGTGGAGCAAGATGAGGCTCCTCTTGCCATCTTACCTGATTTCCAGCTCTATCTCCCTAACCCTAACCAGAGGAAATGGTGGGAATCGGCTGCGCATGCGGTTAAATATTTTTGGGGAGGGCTTATTTTTGGGGGAGGGCTTATTTTCAGGGGAGGTCTTATTTTCGGGAAAGCAGGGTAGCACCTTTAGGGCACTATTCTGGTGATAAATTACCATTTACCTTTTTTGTATTGGATTTCTTCTCCTGACAAGTTCTTTTCCCTACATTCAAGACAACTGATAAAATATTTACAGCAACATGAAGTTCATTACGTTAATGGCAAAACCTGTAATTCGCTTTAACTGTACTGCAATACCTAAATTGCTGCCATTAACTGCAATGGAATCTTGCCTGTTTTATGAGGCTCCCATAGATGACTCTGATTACAAAGAAACATGCGCTTAATGCTGTCTATAAAAAAAAAACACAGGAAAATGTAGGTTTAGGAGTATCCAAAGGCATCTGAAGAGCCGCTACCTAGCCCAGATCAAATTGTATAGTCAAAAGATATTTAAACTGATAGTTTGCCCTTCGGTAGTTATGGACAATGCAAATTCTTGTTTGCGGTCCTAAAAGACTGATGAAAAATAAGCTTATCTAAGGTATCGTTTCACCCACAGCTCTAGAAAAAAAAATATCTCAAATTGTGGTTATCCCAGAATATCAATTTCCTCTTAGCAATCAAGTTTAAGCCTCCAGCAACATTCACATATATCTTTCTGCCTTAAATGCAAAAGAAATATAATTTGGTTTGGAGTGGCACTAACTAAAATGGCAATATCTATCCAATTACACTGACGGATTTTTCTTTTCTTTTTTTATTTTACTTAAACAAAATTTTATTTTGTTTTATTATTATTATTATTTGTCAGTCATATATAAGATAACAGGTAAAAGTATAAACATAATTTGGATACATGAAAAAAGTAAGTAAAAAGGAATATTAGGACAGGGATGGTAGGCACGCAGGTGCACTTATGCACGCCCCTTATAGACCGCTTAGGAATGGGGTGAGGTCTACAGGAGACAGTCTAAGGTTAAAGTTTTGGGGGTTTGGGGAAGAAACTACAGAATCAGGTAGTGCATTCCAGGCATTGACCACTCTGTTATTGAAGTCGTATTTTCTGCAATCGAGTTTGGAGTGGTTTATCTTAAGTTTGTATCTATTGTGTGCTCGTATATTGTTGTGGTTGAAACTGAAGTAGTCATTGACAGGTAGGACATTGTGGTAGACAATTTTATTTACTATGCTTAGGTCAGACTGAAGGCGGCGTAGTTCTAAGTTGTCTAAGCCCAAAATTTGGAGTCTGGTGGCATAAGGTATTTTATTGCGAGCAGAGGAGTGGAGGACTCTTCTTGTAAAATATCTCTGGACTCTCTCGATTGTATTTATGTCCGATATGCAGTGTGGGTTCCAGACAGCTGAGCTGTATTCAATAATTGGTCTAGCAAATGTTTTGTATGTTCTAGTTAGTAGTACAATATTACCAGAGAAGAAGCTATGCAAGATTAGGTTAACAACTCTTAGTGCCTTTTTGGCAATGTTGTTACAATGGGCTTTGGCATTTAGATCGTTAGAAATGAGTGCTCCAAGATCCTTGACAGAGTGAGGGTCATCTATAAGGTTTTGATTGTTGTTTTTGTTTTGATTTTGTTTTGATTTAAATTCCCCAAAGTATCTTAGATTAACGATGAAGCTGAAATGCCGGGAAGTTAAAACCCCTTCTTCATATGAAATCAGAGTCTTGCTCAAAATCCCATCAATTTGTTTAAATAATGTAGTAGGTATTAACATAAATATCCTGATAATGATAGATAGAGATGATAGAGATAAGTGATAGACAGAAAGACAGACAGATAGACAGACAAATGATAGATATAGACATACATAGATAATAGCTAGATAGCTGGCCGGCTGGCTGGCTGGCTGGCTGGCTGGATGATGGATGGATGGACGGACAGAGGTAGGTAAGTAGGTAGGCTGGCCTGCAGTTTGGTAGGCAGGCAGGAAAGAAGACAGGCAGACAGATTGACATCACTTCAAGAGTGACATTCATTTTGTAAAAAAAAAATATTTTCAAAAGACTTATAGGCATATTAAATCATCAGTTAATATCAACATCTCCAGTTAAATAGTTGGATACGTTTGCCACTGAATAAGATCTTTCTAGGATATTCAAACTATATTTAAAACTCCCAAATTTACAGATTCCCACAGCTCATAGGAAATATATTAGACTTCTTCCGGTTGAATGAATAATCTGAAAGCTTACTAAACTGTTGCACTGAGTCCAATTTTTTTTTATATAAAGGACGCTAATAATCATCAAAAAGACATAGGATACCATCAACCTATAACAACAGTTTGCATTCAACACGTGCCATATTGCAACCTCAAATGTTGTTTAATGGTTGTATCCAAAAAGCCAAAGATTCCACATGCAAATAAGAGTAGATAGCCAACATAAAAAAGACCTATTTTAACACACTGTAGTGATCTCTTTATGTGACATTTATTGACAAATCTAATTCATTCTCAGTAAATAAGGCTACTTTTAAGGTCGTAGCACAGTAATTAAGAGGGTTCGGCAATTATGAAATTACCCTCTTTAGCCAGTTATCAAATAACAATTTATTTCAGCTCCAGGAACTTTGGCATATAAACTCCGTAGCCATTGAATATCCGTGATATTATGGGTGGTTGATATGAGCTGGAGCCATACTTCGCTTACTTCTGAAGAAGAGGAAGATGCAGGCAGTGGTGGGATTCAAATAATTTAACAACCGGTTCTCTGCCCTAATGACCGGCTGGGTGAGCGGGGCCACGGTGGGCATGGCCAGGGGGTGTGACAGGCAGCACCCGACCTCCTGCACCCCCTGGGAGCAAAAATGGACCACTGGTGGGATGGCCTGCCCCCCCGCCCCATTTTGGGCCTAGTAAGTCTCCCTGTAGCCTCCTGGGAGTGAAAACAAGCTGCAGGGGGGGGGCGTGCTGCACCCCTCCACACCCCATTTTGGGCCTAGTAGACCTCCCTGCAGACTCACCCCCTCCCTGCACCCCATTTTGGGCCTAGTAGGCCAAGGAGCACCCTATTTTGGGCCTAGTAGGCCAAGGAGCTTAATGCACCCCATTTTGGGCCTAGTACCCCATTTTGGGCCTAGTAGGCCAAGGAGCTTAATCCTGCACCCCATTTTGGGCCTAGTAGGCCAAGGAGCTCAATCCCTCCAAGACGGAGTGGCTGTGGATGCCGGCACCCCGATTCAGTCAGCTGCAGCCGCAGCTGACTGTTGGAGGCGAGTTACTGGCCCCAAAGGATAGGGTGCGCAACTTGGGTGTTCTCCTGGATGAACGGCTGTTGTTTGAAGATCATTTGACGGCCGTCTCCAGGAGGGCCTTTCACCAGGTTCGCCTGGTTCGGCAGTTGCGCCCCTTCCTTGATCGGGATGCCTTGTGCACAGTCACTCATGCGCTCGTTACCTCCCGCTTGGATTATTGTAGTGCTCTCTACATGGGGCTCCCCTTGAAGTGCACTCGGAGGCTTCAGTTAGTCCAGAATGCAGCTGCGCGGGTGATAGAAGGAGCTCCGCGTAGCTCCCACATAACACCGCTCCTGCGCAGACTGCACTGGCTGCCTGTGGTTTTTCGGGTGCACTTTAAGGTTTTGGTTACTACCTTTAAAGCGCTCCATGGCTTAGGGCCTGGGTACTTACGGGACTGCCTGCTGTTACCTCATGCCTCCCACCGACCCGTACACTCTCACAGAGAGGGACTTCTCAGGGTGTCGTCTGCCAAGCAATTTTAAATTTTAAATTACATAAATTTCATCGATTTTAAATTTTCTACTAATTTTAAATGGAGTTTGGTTTTATAAATTTTAAGGTTCTAGGCTAATTATAATAAGTTTTTTAATTCGTATTTTAAATTGTATATTGTGGTGTTTTGTATTTTATTGTTGCCTGTACACCGCCCTGAGTCCTTCGGGAGAAGGGCGGTATAAAAATCAAATAAATAAATAAAATAAATAAAATAAATAAAATGTCGGCTGGCGGCCCCCAGGGAAAGATCCTTCTCTGTGGGGGCTCCTACCCTCTGGAATGAACTTCCCCCGGGCTTACGTCAAATACCTGACCTTCGGACCTTCCGCCGCGAATTGAAAACACATCTATTTATTCACGCGGGGCTGGCTTAAATTTTATTGGTTTTAAATTTTTATTATTAATTTTTAATGGGTTTTAGTTTTTATGTTCCAAAGTTTTAGGCCAATTATGTAATAAGTTTTTTAATTCGTATTTTAAATTGTATATTACATTGTTTGTTTTACCTTGGCTGTACACCGCCCTGTGTCCTTCGGGAGAAGGGCGGTATAAAAATTGAATAAATAAATAAATAAAATAAATAAAAATAAATGAAGCCTCCTGGGAGTGAAAATGTTGTGCATGGGGACTCCTAGGAGGGGCAGGGAGGGGAGGGGTGGGGCCAGCCAGCAATTTAACTACCAGTTCGTTGGAACCAGCCTGAACTGGCTGAATCCCATCACTAGATAGAGCTGTACATTGGAATGGAAGTTCAGAAGGTCTCATCAGATCACATTGTCTTCATGGTTGAGCATGCCCTGGGCAACTCTTACCAGTAAGTTGAGTGGGAACATCCGTGACCATAATTCAAAGAATTCATTGAGCAGATGGCATTGTAAACCACACCTGAGCTAACCGTAAGCCAAACAGAGACGCCCTGTTCCTCAAGTCTATGGAGATTTTCAGTTCTCCAGGTCAGGGTTGTCCCAAAGGTGCTTTTTCAAGGGGCAACTGAACTTTCTGGTTTTTCTTTAAAGACACGTTTCGCTGCTCATCCAAGAAGCTTCTTCAGCTCAGAAATGAAGAAGCTTCTTGGATGAGAAACGAAACATCTTCAAAGAAAAAAACAGAAAGTCCAGTTGCCTCTTGAAAAAAGTACCTTTGAGACATCCTGTTCTTCGTTATTTTTCTTTCCCAAGACCAGACCTGTGGATTTCTTTATCTTGACCAGGTCCACCCTGAAAGGAAACAGGTTGCATAAACTATTCAAGAACCTTCCTATAAGTTCCTCCAGAGCACCTAAGGTTCTGTAGATAGAATCGCAGATGGTGAATACAAGTAGACATCAACTTCGCTTACTTCTGAAGAAGAGGAAGATACAGGTGGATATTAGAATGGAGCAGAGGTGGGCTTCATATAATCTAACAACCGGTTCACCCAGAATCGAATATATGAGTGTGTGTGCCTTCTGCGCATGTGGGTGGTCTTCTGGGCATGCAGTTTGCTCATGCATACAGCTTGCACACATGCGAGTGGCTTACAAAATGTGGCTAAATAGGATGGCATAGTGCTGGGGCAGGTTGCAACTACTGGTTCGCCCGAAAAAGTCCGAATCGGCTGAATCCCACCCCTGGAATAGAGGTTCAGAAGGTCTCACCAGACTACTCACTTAGTACCTATTTGAAGTTGCAACAGAGCTAAAAAAGTGACTTACAATCATTTTTCTCCCTTATGATGGTTGCAGCGTCCCCATGGTCATGTGATCAAAATTCAGACACTTGGCAACTGGTATGTATAATAATAATAATAATAATAATAATAATAATAATAATAATAATAATAATAATAATAATAATAATAATAGGTAATCCCGTTACCATCCAACTCAAGCTCCCTCGAATGTTGGGGAAAATACGGTATTCCATACCAGCTTATTAAAACCTGCTAGACAGTCTGGTCTGAGACCTCAACCTGCGCTCCCCACCACCCTTGATAATCCAAGGTGAAACCCACTATGAAATCAAGAAAATCCTTGACTCTAGACTATACAGAGGTCAATTACAATATTTAGTCCACTGGAAGGATATCCATTATCTGAATCTACTTGGGTCAAAAGTTGGAAAGTAAATGCAGACAATTTGATTAAACAATTTCGACACTTTCCTGACAAACCTAAAAACCTCTTGGAGAGGGAGGGTAGAAGGAAGTGTGGACCACTGACACTCTTCTTTATCAACTCTTTGTTTTCTTTCCTAGGATATAGCTTCTTTTCCAAGGGGCGCCTGTCAGGCCTGGAAACCATACTAGACTTTAGGGTTCCAGGCGCTGCCACATTTTCCCTGAGGGAAGAAGGGGTTGAGGGTATGGTAACATTCTTCAAGCGGTCAAGGTCGGATGGTGTTCACATCTGCAGGAAGAGTGGCAGAAGATATTCAAATGAACTGGGAGAACGTGGGACCATGTGACCAGCAAAGGGTCAGGGGTGGGACTCTTGGGGTTTGTATAACTGGGAAAAGAATCCGGAAGTTCAGTTTTGGAATTTCACTCATCGTGTGCCAGTTTCCTCATGCTAGTAAAGAACTCTGAAAGACAATGGCTTCTGAGGTTTTTATGCAGAAGAGTCTACCTTATATCAATTGTCTCACTCAGAGGTGGCACTGCAGTGCAGGAATAAACAGAAGCTAAAGTCTGAATCACAAAATAGCACAGCCAAAGTTCGCACAAACTGGTAGTGGAGATCGTGGGTGGACCCAGCCCACCCACCTGCCCACCTGCCCACCTGCCCACCCACCGCGGCACTATGCCGTCCTATTTAGCCACGTTTTTGAGGCCGGGTGCATGCACGGAAGGCGTCTGCAAGAGAAAAGCGCATGCATGGAAGGCCAGGCGCATGTGCAGAAAGCCGGGCGCGTGCGCGGAAGGCGCGCATGTGAGCAAAGTGCATGTGCAGAACGCCAGGCACATGTGCGGAAGGTGGTAAACCGGTGGTAAAAGTATATGAAACCCACCTCTGGTCCCACTTAGCAACAGATCGTTTGCGCTTAATTGTGGTCATAAATCGATGACTATCTGTATTAAATAGGCCTTCTGAGTTGGACGTTTCTTGGGTTGATGGGCAGCTATGTCACTTGGTTAAATAAATAAATATGCTTCTCAAAAATGGAAACCTCTGCTAATCTGCCTCCTTAGAACATCTGCCAAGGGTGTTTAACAAGCCGTATATATTTTTAATGCACCGTAACGGTCTGAGCACTAGCAAAGATAATGCAGTGCTCTGTAAGTTTCGCTCGACTTTCCTTGCCTTTTATGGTGAAACCCCAACCTGGGGAGCGAATGGCAGTTCTTCCTTCATATGGAGCTCCATTCCTCCACAGCATTATATATTTGTAACTCGTTATGCCACAGACTTGGTACTTCTCAGGTCTCCTTGGTCTTCTCAGAAACTGTTTGGACATCTGTCAACGTTCTTCCACCGCTGTGCTTCGTACCTTTCCAAACTGTTAAATTTGACCAAGCGAACTTCACGGAAGATTGGGGGATGTGGGTGGGGGTGAGCGTTTCCTGCTCCCAGACAGCTTGTTAGCTGTGGTGGAACCTGAAGCTTCGAGTGATGTTTACCAGACGTATGGCTGTCTCCAAATTTCTCTCAATTGTTTTGCTTAGGATGGAATTCATGGGCCTTCAGTATTCAGATTGACTCTATCGAGGGCTGCTGTTTTGAGGACTCTATAACTCCAGCTGGGTTAGAAGTTAGAATAATAGAGCTGGACATACGGACTGTAATTGAGACTAAGCTGATTCTAAACTTAATAACAGCGGCAAGACTATTGATAGGACAATACTGGAAGAAAAAAAGAGTTACCCACAATAGAAGAATGGATATTGAAAGTTGCTAATTTGGCTGAGATGGCCAAAATCTCAGCCTTTTTGAAAGACACTACGCAAGAAAAATATCTCACTGAATGGAAAAAATGGATTGAATATATGCAAAATAGATATCAGATTAAGAGATATCAGATTACCTTTGAAGGATTAGGATGTATTTATCTCTGATTTGTATGGGGGAAGTTAGGATTTGAGAAGAAGGGGAGGACTATAATTTGTGTTAGGGAAAACTTAGCGTATGATTGTTTTTGGGTTGTTTTTTTTGAACTATACCTTGTGTTTGCTCTGGGAAGTTGTGGGGGGGAGGGTGGTTTTGGAGGGAGGGGGTAGAAGGAAGTGTGGACCACTGACACTCTTCTTTATCAACTCTTTGTTTTCTTTCCTAGGATATAGCTTCTTTTCCAAGGGGCGCCTGTCAGGCCTGGAAACCATACTAGACTTTAGGGTTCCAGGCGCTGCCACATTTTCCCTGAGGGAAGAAGGGGTTGAGGGGTATGGTAACATTCTTCAAGCGGTCAAGGTCGGATGGTGTTCACATCTGCAGGAAGAGTGGCGAGAAGATATTCAAATGAACTGGGAGAACATGGGACCATGTGACCAGCAAAGGGGTCAAGGGGGTGGGACTCTTGGGGTTTGTATAACTGGGAAAAGAATCCGGAAGTTCAGTTTTGGAATTTCACTCATCGTGTGCCAGTTTCCTCATGCTAGTAAAGAACTCTGAAAGACAATGGCTTCTGAGGTTTTTTTATGCAGAAGAGGTTTTTCTGGAACCTTGACACAATGGGGAAGCCAGGTTCACCTAATAACCGTGTTACTCATTGAACAATGGCAGTGATTCACTTAACAACTGTGGTAAGAACGGTCGTACAATCAATTGTCTCACTCAGAGGTGGCACTGCAGTGCAGGAATAAACAGAAGCTAAAGTCTGAATCACAAAATAGCACAGCCAAAGTTCGCACAAACTGGTAGTGGAGATCGTGGGTGGGCCCGCCCACTTGCCCACCTGCCCACCTGCCCACCCACCACGGCACTATGCCATCCTATTTAGCCACGCTTTTGAGGCCGGGTGCATGCACGGAAGGCGTCTGCAAGAGAAAAGCGCATGCATGGAAGGCCAGGCGCATGTGCAGAAGGTCGGGCGCGTGCGCGGAAGGCGCGCATGTGAGCAAAGTGCATGTGCAGAAGGCCAGGCACATGTGCGGAAGGTGGTAAACCAGTGGTAAAAGTATATGAAACCCACCTCTGGTCCCACTTTAGCAACAGATCGTTTGCGCTCAATTGTGGTCATAAATCGATGACTATCTGTATTAAATAGGCCTTCTGAGTTGGACGTTTCTTGGGTTGATGGGCAGTTATGTCACTTGGTTAAATAAATAAATATGCTTCTCAAAAATGGAAAACTCTGCTAATCTGCCTCCTTAGAACATCTGCCAAGGGTGTATAACAAGCCGTATATATTTTTAATGCACCGTAACGGTCTGAGCACTAGCAAAGATAATGCAGTGCTCTGTAAGTTTTGCTCGACTTTCCTTGCCTTTTATGGTGAAACCCCAACCTGGGGAGCGAATGGCAGTTCTTCCTTCATATGGAGCTCCATTCCTCCACAGCATTATATATTTGTAACTCGTTATGCCACAGACTTGGTACTTCTCAGGTCTCCTTGGTCTTCTCAGAAACTGTTTGGACATCTGTCAACGTTCTTCCACCGCTGTGCTTCGTACCTTTCCAAACTGTTAAATTTGACCAAGCGAACTTCACGGAAGATTGGGGGATGTGGGTGGGGGTGAGCGTTTCCTGCTCCCAGACAGCTTGTTAGCTGTGGTGGAACCTGAAGCTTCTAGTGATGTTTACCAGACGTATGGCTGTCTCCAAATTTCTCTCAATTGTTTTGCTTAGGATGGAATTCATGGGCCTTCAGTATTCAGATTGACTCTATCGAGGGCTGCTGTTTTGAGGACTCTATAACTCCAGCTGGGTTAGAAGATAGAATAATAGAGCTGGACATACGGACTGTACAGTAATTGAGACTAAGCTGATTCTAAACTTAATAACAGGAGCAAGACTATTGATAGGACAATACTGGAAGAAAAAAGAGTTACCCACAATAGAAGAATGGATATTGAAAGTTGCTAATTTGGCTGAGATGGCCAAAATCTCAGCCTTTTTGAAAGACACTACACAAGAAAATATCTAACTGAATGGAAAAAATGGATTGAATATATGCAAAATAGATATCAGATTAAGAGATATCAGATTACCTTTGAAGGATTAGGATGTATTTATCTCTGATTTGTATGGGGGAAGTTAGGATTTGAGAAGAAGGGGAGGACTATAATTTGTGTTAGGGAAAACTTAGCGTATGATTGTTTTTGGGTTGTTGTTTTTGAACTATACCTTGTGTTTGCTCTGGGAAGTTGGGGGAGGGTGGTTTTGGAGGGGAGGGGAAAGGGGATGGAGTGGGGGGGAGGGGGGGAAAAGGTGGGTGAAAATTTTTGTAAAAACTTTTTCAATAAAAAAATAAATAAATAAATAATAATAGAGCTGGACGCCCCAACGTCAAACACAACCCTGATGCGGCCCTCAATAAAATTGAATTTGACACCCCTGCCTTAGATAATAAGGCCCTATCCATGAAGGTCTTTATACTCAGTAGCAGCACTTGGAATCTAGGTAATGGTAAAGGTTTCCCCTGTCCAGTTGTGTCTAACTCCAGAGCAAGGGTGTGAAACTGGCGGCGGCCATGGGCCGGATGCGTCATGCATACAATCTAGCTCCGTGAAGAGAAAAAACATTGTGATACGTCATGTGATGGCAACGTGACATGGTAAGTTTGACACCCGTGCTCTAGAGGGTGGTATTCATCTCCGTTTCTGAGCTGAGGGAGCCCGCGTTATCCCAAGACACTTTCGTGGTCATGTGGCCAGCATGACTATATACCAAAGGCACATGGAATGCTGTTACCTTCCCATTGAAGTTGTCGTGTCCCCCTCCCCCTCCGACCACCGGGTCTGGGAAGTCTGTATCAAGCGTGGCCACGAAGCCTCTGCAGCTAAATTCCTTTCAGATTTCTCAGGGCAGGCAGGAATCCAAGGTGTGACTTCAGCAAACCAGATGAGACTTTGCTTGACTCAAGGAATGCCAAAAAGCAGATCCTTTATATAGGCCATGGGGTGTGGCTCCATGACTCAGCACTTATCCAGGCCTGCCCCTCCCTTCCTTCTGCTGACGTCGCCTCTCAGATCTCCAGAAGCGGGGATCCATCCACTGTGAATTCCCTTCCTCTGGATCTGCTGCCGGCAATTCTAGCACGTGGCTGGCTTCATGCTCACATGCTGAAGGAGTGAGGTTTGTTTGTTCATTCCTGACATTCTGTCCGGGCATGGTGCCAGGGCTGGGGGCTGGAGGCATGCCAGGCCGTTCCTCTTCATTATCAGACTCTGAATCTGATAGCAGGCCCGGCAGGAGGAGGGAGGGGCCCGGCTGAGGAGAGGAGGGAGGATAAGGCACAACGGAAGTGGTACCTATTAATCTACTCGCATTTGCATGCTTTCGAACTGCTAGGGGCAGGAGCTGAGGCAAGGAACGGGAGCTCACCTCGTCACACAGTGCTCGGATCTCAAACCCAGCTTGCAGCTTTCTATCTGACAAGCTCAGTGCTTTTAACCACTAAGCCATCGCACCGCTTACTCAGAATCTAACAGTAACCAAAGTAGACCAATGTGTCCTAGAAAGGGACAATAAGATCCATCCATCGTTGTCCATGCTGCTGCAATCTGGAACAGCTGCAGCTGCTGAATGGCTTTCAAAGGTAGCCCCAACTTCATTGCATTGCAATAGTCCATGACGGAGGCCACCAAAACTGGTCAACTACCAGTGACCCTTGGTAGTCTGCTATTCCAGGTAGAGGTGGAAGTAGCATACGGAGATTCTCAGTCATCCAGGTTTTGTTTGTCACAAAGGTGCTTTTCTATGATTGAACTGAAGAAGCTTCTTGGATGTGAAGTGAAGCGTGAAAATGTAAATACGTGAAGCCTTAAGAAAAAGCAAAGGAAGTCCAGTTGTCTCTTGAAAAAGCAACTTTTGGACAAGTAGCTCACAAGATAAATTTTTGAGAAGCCTTCCAAGTGGCAGCTCAATGTTCCTCAGTTTTAATTTGAAAATGCATAATTTTGCATGCATGTTAGGACTTTGTTTCAGGCAATAAATACATCGTCAAGTATGGAGAATAATTGTGTAAAGCAAGAAATGTGAATTAGGTCAGTTAAACTGTGAACCAGACTTAAATTCTCAAAGATCGCTCCTTCTGATAGTTTATATAGAATTTCTGCTTTAATCAATCGACCACTTCCCTTGTGTATCACTCAGTCAATTAACTTAAAATAGCTGTAAATAAATGTCCATCATATTGAAAACTCAACAGTTTTTTTTTTGGTCTTTTAAAAGGAAGGTCAGGTAAAGATAAAGGTTCCCCTCGCACATCTGTGCTAGTTGTTCCCGACTCTAGGGGGCAGTGCTCATCTCTGTTTCAAAGCCAAAGAGCCAGCGCTGTCCGAAGACGTCTCCGTGGTCATGTGGCCGGCATGACTCAATGCCAAAGGCACATGGAACGCTGTTCCCTTCCCACCAAAGGTGGTCCCTATTTTTCTACTTGCATTTTTTATGTGCTTTCGAACTGCTAGGTTGGCAGAAGCTGGGACAAGTCACAGGAGCTCACCCCATTACACGCTCGAACCGCTGAACTGCCGATCTTTCGATCGACAAGCTCAGCGACTTAGCCACTGAGCCACCGCGCCCCCTTTTTAAAAGGAAAGAAATGTATAAATCAGAAATTACACAATTACCAGAACTTCAGAATCGCAATAACCTCCAAAGACAATAGTTCTTTAACTCTTAACCCATCCACATTTCTTTGATTAAAATCTATTAGTAAAAAGCGAGTTAAAAAGATGTTAGTTATGAAGATTACACAATATTTTATTGCAGCATGCAGCCGTAATAAAAACATGAAAGAGGAATTAAAAGGATAATAGAAACTTTAGTGTCCTACCTCATCTTGAGTCACGATTCTGGTATTTTCAGTTCTGGCTTTCTTCTGTAATAATCTTGTTTCGTATTCTGGCCTGGGATGTTCCTAAATCAAATGCAAAAAAAAATGTGGAGTGAATTTAACATCTGAGCAGCAAGTCACGTAAAAACCATCCCAGGTACTAACTGAGATCTTGGCTCCTGCACATTTGAACGCGAGCAATAATACTGATAAGGGATGCTTGTGACATAAGAGTTATGATGGTCTGAATGGAACAAGAAGCCAAAGTTTTAGGTTCTACTTGTTGTATTTGGGTAGCGAAAAAAGATGAAGGAACAACATTGCAAGTAAATGCTTTAAAATACAGACTAAGGGTACATAAGTGTAATGGATTCTGGAAACAGAATTCGTTGAACACAACCATCAAAATATAAAGCTAATAATCCTACAAGTAATCTACCAGGAACAACAGATGGGACCTTGGAGGTCTTCTAGTCAACCCCCCTGCTCAAGCAGGAGACCCTGGCCTATAACATTTCTGGTCTTGGCTCCTGCACATTTGAAGTGAGCAAGAATACAGGTAAGGAATGCTTGTGACAAAGGAGTTATGATGGTTTGAATGGAACAAGAAGTCAAACCTGTAGATGCTCCTTGGTGTATTTGGGTAGCAGAAAGGATGAAAGAACACATGGCAAGTAAATGCTTTAACATACAGACGAAGGGTGCACATAAGTATAATGGATCCTGGAAATGCAATCCCTGAAATATAAAACTAATACCTTGCAAGTCATCTACCAGGAATAACAGAATGACAGAAGAGAGATCTTCTAGTCCAACCCCTGCTCAAGAAGGAGACCCTACACAATTTCAGACAAATGGTTATTCAACATATTTTTAAAAACTTCCACTGTTGGAGCATTCACAACTTCTGGAGGCAAGTTGTTCCACTGATTAATTGTTCTAACTGTCAGGACACTTCTCCTTAGTTCTAAGTTGCTTCTCTCCTTGATTAGTTTCCACCCGTTGCTTCTTCTCCTGCCCTCAGGTGCTTTGGAGAATAGCTTGACTCCCTCTTCTTTGGGGCAGCCCCTGAGATATTGGAACGCTGCTATCATGTCACCCCTAGTCCTTCACTTTGTTAGATTAGACATACCCAATTCCTGCAACTGTTCTTCATATGTTTTGTCTCCCAGTCCCCTAATCATCTTGGTTGATCTTCCATTCTTATTATAATGACTTTTTTCTGGTTTTCATTTTAGATAAATCCTTCTAGCTTCTAATTACACAGTCCTTGAGGTTTTGTTTTTATTTTTATTTTAAAAAATATATGCGATTTTTATGCCGTTCAACTTTTCAATATTGTTGAATGACACAATAATATTGTTACTCTAATTGAATAGCTTGCCCATTCAAGGTATGGGATCGGCAAATATCGGATTTGAATTTGCAAGCCAAGAGCCTTAATTGCATTTGCTTCGGCAGTTCGGTCCGAAGAACTGAATTACTTGTATTTGGTTTGGGGAAATGAAATCATTGGATCAATTTGAAGAATTGAATGGATTAAAAGTCTAGGGGCACATGAGCAAAAAATGTTTGAACAGTTCCCAAAGCACTTACTTCTTCTTCCTCCAATCCTGTGAGATTCCAGAAATAACTCAATCTCATCTGCAAACGCTTCCAGTTTTCAAGAAACATTGTGGCTGAAATGAAAGAAACACAATTTTGATCATTGTAGGAGAGCTTGGTGTTTAAAATACCCAAATAAGATTGTGTTTCTCACCAACAAGATTCTCTTAAACCCAGTTAAACTCCTGATGGCTACATCGTCTATCTATTTCCCTTTTCTGGAACCTTGCTTATTTCTCTGCCTGTTTACTTAATCCTTATTCTCTGGATCCATGCGAATGAAAGAAAGACTGGCACAGTGACACAACCTTACAACCAGGGGTGAAATCCAGCAGGTTCTGACAGGTTCTGGAGAACCGGTAGTGGAAATTTTGAGCAGTTCGGAGAACCAGTAGTAGAAATTTTGAGTATTTATTTATTTATTTATTTATTTATTTGATCATATTTATATACCGCCCTATCTCCCGAAGGACTCAGGGCGGTTTACAGGCACTTAAAAAACACATAAATACAATATAAAAACAATTAAAAAACTTATTCTAAAAGCCCAATAATTAAAAATATAGGAATAAAACCCAATTTAAAACCCATAAATTTAAAATCTAACTCAATCCTGCGCAATTAAATAAGTATGTTTTAAGCTCGCGGCGGAAGGTCCGAAGGTCCGGAAGCTGACGAAGTCCGGGGGGTAGTTCGTTCCAGAGGGTGGAGCCCCACAGAAGGCCCTTCCTGGGCGTGCCAGACGACATTGCCTCGCTGACGGCACCCTGAGGAGTCCTTCTCTATGAGAGCGCACGGGTCGGTGAGAGGTATCCGGTAGCAGTAGGCGGTCCCGTAAATAACCCGGCCCTATGCCATGGAGCGCTTTAAAGGTGGTCACCAAAACCTTGACGCGCACATTTCTGAGAACTGGCAAATACCACCTCTGGCTGGCCCCGGAGTGGGGAGGGAATGAGGATTTTGCAATATCCTTCTCCTGGAGTGGGGTGGGAATGGAGATTTTGCAGCATCCTTCTCCTGGAGTGGGGTGGGAATGGAGATTTTGCAGTATCCTTCTCCTGGAGTGGGGTGGGAATTAAGATTTTGCAGCATCCTTCTCCTGGAGTGGGTTGGGAATGGAGATTTTGCAGCATCCTTCTCCTGGAGTGGGGTGGGAATGGAGATTTTGCAGCATCCTTCTCCTGGAGTGGGGTGGGAATGGAGATTTTGCAGCATCCTTCTCCTGGAGTGGGGTGGGAATGGAGATTTTGCAGTATCCTTCTCCTGGAGTGGGGTGGGAATTAAGATTTTGCAGCATCCTTCTCCTGGAGTGGGTTGGGAATGGAGATTTTGCAGTATCCTTCCCCCAGGAGTGGGGTGGGAATGGAGATTTTGCAGTATCCTTCTCCTGGAGTGGAGTGGGAATGGAGATTTTGCAGTATCCTTCCCCCAGGAGTGGGGTGGATTGGAGATTTTACAATATCCTTCTCCTGGAGTGGGTTGGGAATGGAGATTTTGCAGTATCCTTCCCGTGCCACACCCACCAAGCCACGCCCACAGAACCGGTAATAAAAAAAATGGATTTCACCACTGCTTACAACCCTTAAACACAATGGTCTCCAAGCAGGGGTGGCATTTACTTACTTTCCCTCCCGGTTCGCAAATGTGGACATGCGTATCTACGCATGTTCAGAGCCTTCTGTGCATGTGCTTTGCTTGTGTGCATGCCTTCCGCGCATGCACCAGCCTCAAAAATGTGCCTAAATAGGATGGCATAGAGCCGGGGCGCGTGGGTGGGGGGCCCACCTGCGATTGCCGCTACCGGTTCAGGCGAACCGGTCCGAACCGGCTGAATACCAACTCTGTCTCCAACCCATGTACGTGAGCTTCAGTTTGAAGGGGCTACTTCCACAGATAGTTTCCAGCCATGGACTGTCCAAGGTTATGAAGTCTGTGGAAGAACCCATAGAGGCTTGGAAGTAACAGGAGTGTCAGGATACATGTCATGTTGAACAATCAGCCATTGAATATTCAGCCATTCCCAGGGGTCTTTCTCTCCCTCTCCCTCCCCCTCCCTCTCCACCCCCTCTCTCTCTCTGGTTTGGGTTACTTGGCTAGAAAAGCACAATAGACAGATTTAACTTGACTAATCTGCAATTAAGAATCATGTGAACATTTCTGAGATGGATTATTTCTACCAAGATTGTATTTATAGCAGCATTTAAACAGTGCTCCTTCCTTCCTTCTTTCTTTCCTTCCTTCCTTCCTTCCTTCCTTCCTTCCTTCCTTCCTTCCTTCCTTCCTTCCTCACTTCTTTCCTTCCCTCCTCCCATCCATCCATCCATCCATTCCTCCCTCTTCTTTCCCTTCCTTTCCCTTCCTTCCCTTTCTCCTCTTCCTTCCTTCCTTCCCTCCCTCTTCTGTCCCTTCCCTTCTCCTTCTGATATTCCTCCTTCCTTCCTTCCTTCGTTCCCTCCCTCCCATCCTCTTAGAAATCGAAAAAAAAAATCCATTAAGCTGACTTGATTGTCACATTCCACCCCAAGTACATCTCTCAACAACTTTGATTTAATTCGGATGCTTCTCAGCAGGGCTTTGTACACTTGGCTGCCCTTCCTTCGTGCCACGTGCTGCAGCACCAAGGAAGCTCCCTAGTCTCACGTCATGGAAATACGCTAAGTTCTCAGGTTTGTGTCCAGAGCCTGACATAATCGGACAACTATAGGTCAAGACAAGAGTTTGTTATAGGTTGCAGGGTAGACCTCCAGGCTTTTCCACAGTCTATTTTTAAAGTCCTCTGAGCTGCTACCCATTAGCAAACTTTGTGGTAATGGCTTCCTTATGTTCATCAAGTCATCTGCAACGCAGCCCTTCTTTTTTTTGCCCTCCTCTCCTCGATGAACTGTCAGTCAGTTTCACCGAGTGACTCATTCTAACGATGCATATGTGTGAAGGAGGGGAGAACTGTGGCTTGAGAGATGATGGTTCCCCCCCACCTAACTTAACTAGAATGTCTTTTCTGCCCTATACAGGCAGTTTTTGGCCTGCCCCAGGGACGGGTTCCAAATCCCGTCGCTACCAGTTTGTTCACGTGCAGATACACGACTCTTCTGCACATGCAAAGAAGCATCTGGGTGGGTGGGAGGCGCCTCCTGCCACTACCGCTACCAGTTCACCCGAGCCGGTGCGATCCGGTAGCAAACCCACCGCTGGCCTGCCCTATGCAGGCAGTCTTGTGGCCACAACTGAGCCGAACGTTTCTTGTCGCTAACCAAAGAAAACTGTTAAGTGAACCTACAACAGCTGTGCTAGGATAATACAGCTGTGTAAGATGGAAAGTGTCAAGGTTCCAAGGAATACATCCCCTTCAGTGAGAACTCCGAGGCAGGCATATTCCTCCAAGAACATTTTATTGGGACTTATCACATTGGCGCAGACTTGATGGAAAACCAGCTCTAAGTTCCTGCCGGTTTTATACCCAATTAAAAGTAAAACGTTGTCACTTCCCCCCAGATTTTCCGGTCACAGGGTTCAATGAGCATGCAGTCCAGGTGCTAGGTGACCTCAGTCTTCACCTTTTGAACACCTGCATGAATGTCCTTGATTCCCAGGGGAAAGAATTTTATTATAGCTACAACACCCTAGTGTTCTGTCCCCTCCCAACCACGACGAAAATGACACGCGAGCTGACTATCTTTGCCAGCAATTTACTCCGACGACAGATAACAGTTCTGGCAACGAACCTGCGATTGCCTGCCAAGTTCTCCTCAGACCAGCATAATTGCAGTGCAGGAATAAACACAAAACAGCATAGCCAAAGCTCCCAAAAGTCTGTTTTTGTCCGTCACGGAGCCCAAAGGCAGCTCCACCCACTTTTATACCCTGTGGGGTGTGGCTCCGTGACTCAGCACTCCCTGAGCTGGCCCCTTCTTTCCTTTTGCTGCGCACGCTTCACTCAGCGTCGCTGCCTTGCATCTAACCACAATTGATTCTCCTCAGCTGGCTCTTGGAGCTCTGCCAGGGAGGAGGAGGAGGGGTCGGGGGAAAGAGGCCATGTCAGCTCCTCCTTCTCCACCTGGCCTGCTTCTGGAATCTGGAGTGGAGCCAGAGAAGAAGATTCTGCAGAGGGAAGCCCTATCGGCTCTTCCCCCTTACTCCCTGAGTCACTCTCAGTCAAGAGGCCCGGCTCGGGAGATGCAGCAGACACAACACCTAGCTATTTCTACACCTCCCACCCTGGGCTCTTCACTCCAGGCTGTCTCAGCCCCGAAGCAACGTGGAAAGAAACCTCCTTAGAGGAAAGGTACAAAAAGAAAATGGCCACAGTTAGGCCAACTTCAGGGTTGACACAAAGAGAGAGGGAGTCGTTCCAGGGAAGGTGATGTCAAAGGATGTTCTGTGTTTTCGAGCTTCCTTTAAAAGCAGTCCCAAGTATATATGTGATGGGTGACTCAGATTCTCTCCAAGAGATGTGGCACCAGCTTCTATGACCTGAGCTTCCACAGGAGAACTCCCATGTTGCACCCTTGTTCTTTGCATCTACTAGGTGCAGAGATGGTATTCAGAAGGTTCTGACCAGTTCTGGAGAACCGGGAGAAGAAATTTTGAGTAGTTCAGAGAACCGGTAAATACCACCTCTGATTGGCCCCGCCCCCATCTATTCTCTGCCTCCCAAGTCCCAGTGTTGTGGTCCACCAGCAGCCTGCGGAGCTGGCAATGGAATCGGACAGCAATGAGGCTGAGGAATAACATGGGCCAGTCCTGGAGGCTGGGGAAGGCTCAGACGAGGGCTCTGTGTCAGAAGAAGAGATGGGGCCAGGGCCATCTGAGAGCGATGCACAGACTCCGGAGCCTCCAGAGGCTGACAGTAGTGAGGCAGAGGAACAGGAGGAGCCTGTTCCTAGTGCACGCATGCGAAGAGCTGCCAGAAGGCAAGAGCAGTTAAAGCAAAAAAGACAACTCCTAAAGCCAGGCGATGATTGGCCCCTCCCATAAGGTTTAAAAGAGTAGTAACAGCTCTTCTTTGTAGGAAAACAATGTTGCTACGATTGTTTCTTGTCAGCATTTACGGTTTCTGAACTTTGTGGAGTTCTTGCCAAGAAAAGCTTTTGGTAGGGTGCCAAAGAAGACAAAGGTTTGTGATAAGGCCGAAGGACTTTTTCTGAAGGACTTTGTTTTGGACTTAATTTGGACGAAGCTGAGAATGAAGTAATTCTCAGCTGTTCTAATAAAATATGTTTGTTTAGGACTGATTGTGTCTGGTAATAATTACTTGGGCCTAGGTGACAACAAAGCGTCTTCAGTTCAGTTCTTCAGAACCAAAGAGGCTTCTTGGATGAGAAGCAAAAACGAAAACAAAAAAATCCCAATCATGACCTGAATGATTGAGAATCTCCCAAGGAAAAAGTTTTTAAAAGCTCAAGCAAGGACTCCTTTCAATTTTTGGTTTTTTTTCCCCTTGAAAACATTTCACTTCTCATCCAAGAAACTTCTTTAGTTCACATCTGAAGAACCAAAGTAGCGTCTTGAATGAGAAGCGGGAAAAAGTCAAGGAAGTCCAGTTGCCTTTTGGAAAGCCACCTTTGGGTTCCTTTGCTATTGTTAGTATCTTTATTTAGTATTCTATGAGTATTTAGCATCCTATGACTATCATTAAGTGTTTATCTTATGATTTATGATTAATGTATTTTTATGATGACTATGATCATGATTTATCACATAGCTTTTATGTACACTGAGAGCTTATGCACTGAACACAAACTCCTTGTGTGTCCAATAACACTTGGCCATTAAAGAACTCTTCTATTCTATTCTATTCTATTCTATTCTATTCTATTCTATTCTAGTCTAGTCTAGTCTAGTCTAGTCTAGTCTAGTCTAGTCTTATTCTTATTCTTATTCTTATTCTTATTCTTATTCTTATTCTTATTCTTATTCTTATTCTATTGTCAGGGTTCATACAGATGCCCTAATTAAATCCTGAGCCTTGAACCAAGCTTCAAAAGAAAGCCAGTTATATATTAGGAGCTCCATGTCAGCACATACCCAAATGAAGCCAACTCTTACCTCACGTAATTTACGGCCCTAATCATGACCCTGTTTCCCCCCTCCCCCCAGGTGTGTCGTCAATCACATTCACCAATGGAGCAATTTCACGGGTTGTAGAAATCACTCCCCTCCAGCTGCTGTGGGTAACCCTGGGAGGCAACCTTGAGAAAGATATGTCTGGAATGTGCTCCTGTCTTTGTCTCCCATGTTGCTTCATCGGTTTCCCATCCCCCTTGCCTATGGCAACTTGAAAGCAGGCCAGGAATGCTTTGCGAGTTGACATCTATTCTATTCTATTCTATTCTATTCTATTCTATTCTATTCTATTCTATTCTATTCTATTCTATTCTATTCTATTCTATTCTATTCTATTCTCTGTTTGTTTTCTCTTTTGGTTTTTACTCAGATATGGAAACATTTGAAGCAAGCTTACCCCAGAGGGCCATGAAAATGGAGAAGAAGACAGTGGCTGGATTATCGAATAAGTGGCTGGCACGTGCGGTTCCACAAGCGGTGCTGAGGTTCCAGTAGTCACATGTCTTGTCACACAAAGGGCACATGGTGAAGGCATTACGTTGGTCACACATCTCCTTGCTAAGAAGAGCAAAGGCCAAAAGATCAGATATCAGCTTCATGCTTTCCAGCTGTTTGCTAGTACAGGTAGCCCTTGACATACAACCATTCATTTAGTGACCATTCAAAGTCCCAAGGGCACTGAAATAAGTGACTTATGACCTTTGTTCACACATGCAATTATTACAACCTCCCTATGGTCACCTGATCAAAACTTAGAGGCTTGGCAACTGGCATGTATTTTTTTAAAAAAAAATTTAAATTTGCATTTATATCCCGCCCTTCTCTGAAGACTCAGGGCGGCTTACACTATGTCAAGCAATAGTCTTCATCCTTTTGTATATTATATACAAAGTCAAGTTATTGCCCCCAACAATCATTTTACCTACCTTATAAAGGATGGAAGGCTGAGTCAACCTTGGGCCTGGTGGGACTTGAACCTGCAGTAATTGCAGGCAGCTGTTGTTAATAACAGACTGTCTTACCAGCCTGAGCCACCAGAGGCCCGTAGGATGGTTGCAGTGTCCCAGGCTCATGTGACAAGCAAAGTCAATGAGCAAGCCAGATTTACTTAATGTATTGTTACTAATTTAACAATGGAAGCGATTCACTTAACAACTGGGTCCTGAAAAGTCGTAAACTGGGGGCAAAGCTCACTTTAAAAAGGTCTTACTTAGCAACAATTGGGCTCCATTGTGGTCGTAAGTCGAGGACTACCTGTACTGATAAATACATTGCTTGGACTCCATTAAGCAGAATGAGCCATGCATTTTCCTAATTCTTGGTCTGCTTTCTTCCTTGCTTATTTTAGATATTGATCATCTTGTATTTCCGCAGTATAATCTAAACCAGGGATCACCAAAATTGAAAACTTTTAAGACTAGCGGAAGCCCAAAACACCAAACAGAGATCAAATGTTTCAATGTTTTTGGGGGGACAAAGCCTATTTAGCGTGTAATAACTCACCTTGGTACATCTTCTTCAATGGTCAGACACCCGTACATAAACACAATAATCCCCACGACAGAGGATGGAATGAGAAACTCCGTATATAACCCCAGCCAGGCAAAATACATTCCGATTTTTTCTCCAAAATACTTTCTAAAGGAAGGAAACATAACACACAGGTAAAAAGGTGAGGTGCAGTTTGCTGCAACTGATCTTCCTTAAAATATGTGGGCGCATTTTTCAGAAAGCATGGGTCCTGTAGGTTTCTCCAGAGATTTTATGCTATAACGGAGAATAATTCATCGATGGAACAGCTTGCTTTCAGAAGTTGTGGATGCTCCATCATTGGAGGCTTTTAAGAAAAGACTGGACAGCCATTTGTCTGGAATGATACAGGGTCTCCTGCTGTGGCAGAAGGTTGGACTAGAAGACCTCCAAGGTCCCTTCCAATTCTATTTTTCTGTTATGTTCTGTTATGTTCTACACTATTCTATTCTGTTCTATTCTACTCTACTCTACTCTACTCTACTCTATTGTACTCTATTCTACTGTTGTGGTCCACCAGCAGCCTGCAAAGCTGGCAACGGAGTTGGACAGCGATGAGGCTGAGGTGAGGCCAGGGCCATCGGGGTGTGAGCTGCAGACTCCAGAGCCTCCAGAGACTGATAGCAGTGAGGCAGAGGAACAAGAGGAGCCTGTTCCTAATGCACATATGAGAAGAGCTGCCAGAAGGCAAGAGCAGCTCAATCAAAGAGGACAACTCAGGAGTAGGGCCAAGAGATGATTGGCCCCTCCCATAAGGCTTAAAACAGACCAGTAACGGCATTTGGGCTTTGCTGGAAAACAATGTTGGTAGCTTCGTCTTCTGCTTCATCCTCATCTTGCATTTATTTTTGTGACTTCTGAACGTTTGCCAAGAAAGGCCTTTGGCAGTTTGTCTAATTGGACCAAGGTTGGTGAGAGAACTAAATAATTTGTATTGGGAGGTATTTGTTTTAATTTGAATTGAACGACGCTGGGAATAAAGTAATTGTCAGCTGTTCGAATAATGTTTGTTTGTTTTTTCATGGACTGAGTTTCCTACTACCTACTTGGGCCTGGGTCACAACACCTACCCTACTCTACTCTTCTCTTCTCTACTCTATTATTCTATTCCATTCATTCCAACCCACCTTTCAAAAAGGTGACTAGACAATTATTTATCTGAAATGGTATTGGGTCTCCTACTCGAGTAGGCGGTTGGACCAGAAGACCTGCAAGGTCCCTTCCAACTGTATTATTCTGTGTTCTAGATATCAAGCTTCACGTTTATGTGGGAATTCTGCTTATCTCCTGCTCTCCTCTCTATTTCTGTTTAAAGACGTCTGGAATTGACCTTAACTCTTGGTGACTTTGCAGACACCCGATGGGCTTTTCTTGGTTATGAAACGGAGGTCATTCATTTTGCCTTCCTCTGGATCAGTGGAGGTATTCAGCCAGTTCAGACCGGTTCGGGCGAACCGGTAGTGGTGACCTGTGGATGGGCCGCCCATCCACCCTGGCGCTATGCCATCCTATTTAGCCACGTTTTCTAAGCCACGCACATGTGTGCAAGCTGCTCACATGAGGAATGTCACACACATGCACGGAATGTTGCACACATGCATGGAAGCTGTGCACACTCACTTTTTTTGGTGCGCAGCAAACCGGTGGTAAATTATGTGCAACCCACCTCTGCTCTAGATGTTTCGATGTTGTTGCTTTTTTTCACAACTTCCTATTGCAACCTCAAGCCCCAGGATTTTCCCCCCCAAAAAAATCAGCTATCCAAGGATTATCTAGGCCAGACCCTGATTAGATTTAAAATCCAGGCAAGGTCAGCCAGCTCATCAGCTATATAGGATTAATACGCAGAAAAACCTGCCTTAATCCTTTTACCAGTTAATTCTAAACCTTCTCTCCCATACCAAAAATAAATAAATAAATAAATAATCTATATTTTTCTGGAACGGTGTAATTTAATTTATCAGGCTGTCGATCAGCGTAGAGGCAAACATGCAAGGATAGAGATTCAGAACTACAATTTATGGTTGTTGTTTTTTTATTCAAAGCAGCCTGAAAAATCGTGGGTGAACAGAGACGCTGTTTAAATCTTCCTTTCTCAGCAAAGGTTATGATTCTGAGTTGACCAAACACAGCTCATAAATGATGGAACGGGGTGATAACAACAGTTTGACTTAGGAATAAAAGGTAAAGGTTCCCCTCGCACATACGTGCTAGTCATTCCCGACTCTAAGAGGCGGTGCTCATCTCCGTTTCAAAACCAAAGAGCCAGCGCTGTCCGAAGACGTCTCCGTGGTCATGTGACTGGCATGACTCAACGCCAAAGGCGCACGGAAGGCTGTTCCCTTCCCACCAAAGGTGATCCCTATTTTTCTACTTGCATTTTTTACGGGCTTTCGAAACTGCTAGGTTGGCAGAAGCTGGGACAAGTAACGAGAGCTCACCCCGTTACATGGCAGCACTAGGGATTCGAACCACCGAGCTGCCGACCTTTCGATTGACAAGTTCAACATCCTAGCCCCTGAGCCACCGCGTCCCTCTGACTTAGGAAAGGAGATCCATAAACATCTTCCCTGGGATTAGTTTAATGGTAAATATAGGATCTCTTTTTCTGATGCTAAGAAATAATCTCCCCTCTCCTGGCGAACCAAGATGATTTAACCCGTCATTAATTTTTTTTTTAATGCCGAGCAAAAGGTAGAAATTATTTGCTGCTTCCGTTATACCTTTGTAGTCATTTGCTTTTTCGCGCAAGGGGGGAAACTTGAAGATTATCATTCTCCTACGGCTTAAAAAAAGAAGAAGCAAGGATATTGCTTTTTTTTTTTTCAAGAGACAATTTGGACTTTCTGGTTTCCCTTGGAAGACGTTTCACTTCTCATCCAAGAAGCTTCTTCAGCTCTGACTGGATGGTGAGGAATGGTTTATATTCCTTGTAGACAGCTAGTCATTTGCATTCCTTTTGGAGAGTCGTTGAGGTGACTCTGAGGACACAGATAAACCTCCAAATGGCCTCAATGACTCTCTAAAACACTGGTTCTCAACCTTTATAGTGCTGCAACCCCTTTAATACAATTCCCCATGATGTGGCAACCCCTTTAATACAATTCCCCACGATGTGGCGACCCCAACCGTAAAATTATTTTCGTTTTGAATTTATCGTGCCTGAAGCAGTATTGGCTAGCGATCTGAACTGCTTGTGATTGCCTTGAGGACAGAGGCATTAAAGCGGAGACTCCTCCCCTATTACGTTTATCGCGCCTGAAGCCAGATTAGGCTAGCGATTGGGAGTGATTGCAGCTGGCTTGAGAGGGAGACATCAGAGCAAAGATTTCTCTCTTTTTTAATTCATCGCGCCTGAAGCCGAATTCAGCTAGCGATTTGAAGAGCCTGCAGCTGGCTTGTGGAGTCAACCATCGGAGCGCGATTCTTCGACTCGCAAGTATACTTCCCATATTTCCGATGGTCTTAGGCGACCCCTGGCAAATCGTCATTCGACCCCCAACGGGGTCCCGACCCACAGGTTGAGAACCACTGCTCTAAAAGGATGCAAATGACCAGCTGTCTGCAAGGAGTATCAATCCTTCCATTTCCCACCATCTCCAGTCTACACAGTCCTTTCAACAGTTCCAAGAAGGCTCCACACCCATTTGCACCACTCAGGTGACCCTGAGGACACAGGTAAACCTCTAGGTGGCCTCAACAACTCTCTAAAGGAATGCAAATGACCAGCTGTCTGCAAGGAATATAAATCCTTCCATTCCCCAGAGATAAGAAGTGAAACGTCTTCAAGGAAAAACAAAGAAAGTCCAGTTGTCCCAAAGGTGCTTTTTCAAGAGGCAACTGGACTTGACCTTTCACTTCTCATCCAAGAAGCTTCTTCAGCTCTGACTGGACCGTGGGGAATGGAAGGATTGATACTCCTTGCAGACCGCTGGTCATTTGCATCCTTTTAGAGGGTCGTTGAGGCCACCTGGAGGTTTATCTTTGTTCTCAGGGTCTCACCTGAGTGGTGCAAATGGGGTGTGGAGCCTTCTGGGAACTGTTGAAAGGACTGTGTTGTAGACCGGAGATAGAGGATGTCGTCTCTCTCCCCTCTCTGTTGATAGCGGGCTATTCAATTTTGAAATAGATGCCCTCTTTGACCCCTCTTTCAAACCCAAGGTCCTCTCTGTCCAAAATGTGGACAAAAAAGTGCAAAAAGCACCTTTGGGACAACCATGACCTGGGTAACTGAGAATCTCCATAGACAAACCATGTTGTTGTACTGGAGAAGTGAGATTTTGCAATAGCCTAGTTCAGGGGTCTGGAAACTTGGCTCCTTTAAAACTTGTGGACTTCAACTCCCAGAGTTCCTCAGCCAGCAAAAAAAAAAAAAAGCTGGCTGAGGAATTCTGGGAATTGAAGTCCAAGTTTGCAGACCCCTGGCCTAGTTGGTTAGATTGTGTCATCAACACAATAACATGAATTTGAGCAAACTCCAGGAGACGGGGAGGACAAGGTGGGGTGACTCTGCCATGCTATGGTCCATGGGGTTGCCAAGAGTCAGACATGACTTAGTGACTGAACAACAGCAACAACTATCATCCTCATCATCATTGTTTAACGACCCCATAATAATCCCTTGCGGGGTGGAGTCTGGGCAACCGAATGGAGTTGAGTGGCCAGATGCCCTTCTCGTAGCCAATGCGGAGTTTTATTCAGCAGATATATTCTCCTTGTGCCCAGAAAGAGAAATATCTGCCTCTATCTGGGATCGAACTCACCGCCTCCTGAATGTGAGGCGAGAGCTCTACCTCTAGGCCGCCGCACCACTCTAACAACAGCAACAACCATGGTGATGTAAAAAGAGAGGCAACTATGCAAGATCCACGTATGAGACTAATGCCCAGTAGTTTTATGTGACACGCATTATAGAGACTATTACAGATATCTATTTTATTTATTTATTATTTAATTATTTAAATTAACCAAGGGAGTTTTACCTTACGAGGTCAATAGGCTGAAATTTGTAAAACGCTCCATATCGTGCCCACTCTTGATATAATAGCTAAGAGAAAGAGAGGAAAACAGACAAACAAAAACAGATTATTATTATTATTATTATTATTATTATTATTATTATTATTATTATTATTATTATTATTATTATTATTATTATTATTATTATTAATTAGATTTCTAGACCGCCCTTCTCCCGAAGGACTCAGGGCGGTATATAGCCAAGATAAAACATAAACCATGTACAATTAAAAATGAATTAAGAAACTTATTATACAGTTGGCCGAAAAATTAAAATATTTAAAAATCTAAAAACCCCAATTTAAAACATGAATAGAATTTAAAATTTAAAAATCTAGACAATTTAAAAGAAAAGCCCTAAGCCAGCTCCGCGCGAATGAACAGATGAGTTTTCAATTCGCGGCGAAAGGTCTGAAGGTCAGGTATTTGGCGTAAACCAGGGGGAAGCTCGTTCCAGAGAGTAGGAGCCCCCACAGAGAAGGATCTTTCCCTGGGGGCCACCAGCTGACATTGTTTGGCGGACGGCACCCTGAGAAGTCCCTCTCTGTGTGAGCGTACGGGTCGGTGGGAGGCATGGGGTAACAGCAGGCAGTCCCGTAAGTACCCAGGCCCCAAGCCATGGAGCGCTTTGAAGGTGGTAACCAAAACCTTGAAATGCACCCGAAAGGCAACAGGTAGCGAGGGCAGTCTGCGCAGGAGAGGTGTTACATGGGAGCTACGTGGAACTCCCTCTATCACCCGCGCAGCTGCGTTCTGGACCAACTGAAGCCTCCGAGTGCATCTCAAGGGGAGCCCCATGTAGAGAGCATTGCAATAATCCAGGCGAGAGGTAACGAGAGGATGAGTGACTGTGCATAAGGCATCCCGATCGAGGAAGGGGCGCAACTGGCGAACCAGGCGAACCTGATAAGGATTGCATAGCGGGATCGTTCTTCAGAATAAGCAAGCGTTCAATGCGGTACTACCTGCAAAAGGGGGGGGGTGTCTGTGCATTGGAACATGCACCTTTTAAGATAGTTTTTTTAAAAATTAATTTATAATACGACCTGCAAAGAGAATACAAAAGTAAATATTAGGGAAATTAGGGAAGGAAAAAGGGAAGTGGATAGTGGGGGAAAGGAAGGGGAAAAGAAAGAAAAAGCCATTGACTTCCGACTCCTTTGGGTCAATAAAATAAGACATTAACATCTACCCTGGGGTGAAATGCTCCCGGTTCAGACCGGATTGCCCGATCCGGTAGGGATGGCAGTGGGTGGTTCGGAAAACCGGTAGCAAAAATCCCTCTCCCCCCCCCCATGCCTAGCTGAGCCACGCGATCATCAGAGGTTTATTTTTTTATTTTTAAAAGCATTTTTTCTTCAGCTGAAAAAATGCTTTTAAAAGTAAAAAAAAAAAAAAGCCTCTGATGATCGCGCGGCTCAGCTGGGATCATCAGAGCCCTTTAAAAGCATTTTTTCTACAACCTCTTCGGCCGAAGAGGTTGTAAAAAAATGCTTTTCAAAGGTTCTGACGATCCCAGCTGAGTTGCCTGGCGTCAGAGGCTATTTTTTTCTTTTAAAGGAAAAAAAAGGCTTTTAAAAGAAAACAAAAGTCTCCGATGATCAGGCAACTCAGCTGGGATCGTCAGAACCTTTGAAAAGCATTTTTTTACAACCTCATCAGGCGAAGAGGCTGTAGAAAAAATGCTTTTAAAAGTGTAAAAAGAAAAAAAGTTGGCCACGCCCACCCAGTCACATTACCCCACCCCACCCCAAGCCATGCCCACAGAACCGGGAGTAACAAATTTTACATTTCACCACTTTATATTATTTCATAATAATATAAACTAGCCCTTTCTATAAAAACAAATCTATCTAATCGTAAAACCCAAAATCAAAGTTTCATTCCCCTCCCCCCCAAGCACAAAGCCCAGAAGCAGTTTCCAAGGAGAAATGAAAGTATTTTTTTTCCTTTAATCAAAACAGTCAATTTAGCCATCTCTGCTAACTTCTTCAGTTTTTGCAGCCATTCATTCAGTGGTGGGTTTCAACCAGTGTAACAACCGGTTCGGTTCGCACACACGCTTTGAGCGCTGATGTGGCTCTCAATGAAATCGAGTTTGACACCCCTGATCTATACCTTATCTGGAGTGTGCTGGCTTCCTCTTATGTCACCAATTAAAAGTAAGAAATTTATATATACTTGCTCCAAACTTTGCTCAGGGTTTTTCCAATTTTATGGGAAGACCCATCTTTGTTCAGGTGAATAAATGTGCCAGAGAGAGAGAGAGAGAGAGAGAGAGAGAGAGGAAGGGAGAGGGAGAGGGGGGAGAAAGGGGAGAGAAAGAGAGGGAGAGGAGGGAGGAAGAGAGAGAAAGAGAGAAAGGGAGGGAGGGAGGGAGGGAGGGAGGGAGGGAGGGAAGGAGGAAGAGAGAGGGAGGGAGGGAGAGAAAGAGAGGGAGGGAGAGAAAGAGGGAGGGAGAGAGGGAGGAAGGGAGGGAGGGAGAGAAAGAGAGAGAGGGAGGGAGGGAGAGAAAGAGAGGGAGAGAGAGAGAGAAAGGGGAGAGAGATGGGAGAGAGGAAGGAGAGGGAGAGAGGGAGGGAGAGGAGAAGGGAGAGAGGGAGAGAGAAAGGGGAGGGAGGGAGGAGGGAGAAAAGAAAGGGATAGGGAGGAGGGAGGGAGAAGGGAGAGAGAGAGAGGGAGGAGGGAGGAAAGAGAGAAAGAGAGAAGGAGGGAGGGAGGGAGAGGGAGAGGGAGAGAGGGAGAAGGGAGAGAGAGAGGGAGGAGGGAGGAGGAGGGAGAGAAAGAGAGAGAGGAGGGAGGGAGAGGGAGAGAGGGAGAGAGAGAGGGAGAAGGGGAGAGATGGGAGAGAGGAAGGAGAGGGAGAGAGGGAGGAGAGGGAGAAGGGAGAGAGGGAGAGAGAAAGGGGAGGGAGGGAGGAGGAGAAAGGGGAGAGAGAGAGGAAAGGGGAGAGAGATGGGAGAGAGGAGAGGAGAGGAGAGAGAGAGGAGAGGAGGGAGGAGGAGAGGAGAGGGAGGGAGAGAGAGAGGGGGGAGGGAGGGAGAGGGAGAGAGGGAGAGAGAGAGGGAGAGAGAGAAAGAGGGAAGGAAGGAACGAGAGAGAAAATTTGGACTCCATCTCTTTGTTCGCACTGAGCCACACCTGATCCCTGCTTCACAGCAGTACCAACGATTAGCAACAAGGGAAATATTAGCACTTGATTCCAGTCTGGATTAAACTGCAAAAGATGTGAATTCAGACCTGAGACTTCCATTTTCTATTTGACCTTGGGTTCTAAATATTATAATAATAAGCCCAGATGAGTCCTTCCTGCATATGTCAAATCCCTAGAATAGGAGAAGAGGAGGAGCTGTAAAAGATGAAGCATGTTATTGAAAAGCGAAGTATCCTTGTTACATAAAACCAAATTGATTTTCTCTCTCTCTCTATCTGGAACATCATCATCCATCGTCTTAATAGCACTGTCAATATTAGCCCCACTCGCGAAGTCATTCTGACCGCTTAGAAGCTGCCGTATGATTAATTAGAATAACGGGACAGGTTGTCCTCGAATTATGACCGTAATGGAGCCTGACCATCGGAGTCATAAGTCGTGATGGTCGTAAAAATCAAGACTGATTTGATTTCACGACCTTTGTGGTGGTCAATTAAGCAAACGCTAATGGTTTGCTACGGGCACGATTTTGCCGGGGGGAAAAATGCCAGCTTTCAGCAAAACCGATGTTAAATATCGTCACATGATTGTAGGACATTATAGCTGCTTGCTGATCACCTAAAGTGATCAACCATACGTTGAGTGTTATCTGTACTGAACCAGCCTTAGTAAGAATCAAGAATGAAACACAATGGAGAGGCTGCTTATATACAACTGTAGTTTTTCCAGTTGTCATCTACTGTACACATTCCCATGTGCCAGACCTGGTTTTGCCCAGAACACAGTTTGGAACGCTGGAGCGTTGAGAAAATTTCACTCCCAAAGGTATGTTTCTCATACTTTTCTTTTTTTATTTATTTTATTTATATCCCATCTATCTGTTCGGAGGACCACTTGGAAGAGATACCAAAAAGTCTCAAATGAAGCAAGGATTGCTAAAGAAATGCCCTTGCTTTCTAAACTGGGCAACCATGTCTGTCTGTAGGTCTCATCTGGAGGCTATCTTGTAGATTTGAACCCCAAATTTCATACACAGATCTCATGCCCAATTTTCTAGCCATAATTTTTCTTATCAATTACACTGACTCTTATCTATCTATCTATCTATCTATCTATCTATCTATCTATCTATCTATCTATCTATCTATCTATATATCTATCTGCCTATCTGCCTATCTATCTATCTATCTATCTATCTATCTATCTATCAATCATCTATCTATCAATCATTTATCTGCCTATCTATCCATCATCCATCCATTCATCCATTTAATCTTGCCGTTATTGTTTTTACAAATAACTTAAGACAGCAAACATATCCAACACACCTTCTTCCTCCTATTTTCTCCCACAATAACAAACCTGTGTGGTAGGTTGGGCTGAGAGAGAGCTGGCTTTGATGGCTAAGGCGGGACTAGATCTCAAAATCTCCCGGTGATTGGCCCAAAGTCAACCAGCTGGCTTTGATCGCTAAGGCAGGACTAGAACTCAAAATCTCCCGATGATTGGCCCAAAGTCACCCAGCTGGCTTTGATGGCTAAGGCGGGACTAGAGCTCAAAATCTCCCGGTGATTGGCTCAAAGTCAACCAGCTGGTTTTGATGGCTAAGGCGGGACTAGAACTCAAAATCTCCCGATGATTGGCCCAAAGTCAACCAGCTGGCTTTGATCGCTAAGGCGGGACTAGAACTCAAAATCTCCCGATGATTGGCCCAAAGTCAACCAGCTGGCTTTGATCGCTAAGACGGGACTAGAACTCAAAATCTCCCGATGATTGGCCCAAAGTCACCCAGCTGGCTTTCATGGCTAAGGCGGGACTAGAGCTCAAAATCTCCTGGTGATTGGCTCAAAGTCAACCAGCTGGCTTTGATGGCTAAGGCAGGACTAGAACTCAAAATCTCCCGATGATTGGCCCAAAGTCAACCAGCTGGCTTTGATCGCTAAGGCAGGACTAGAACTCAAAATCTCCCGGTGATTGGCTCAAAGTCAACCAGCTGGTTTTGATGGCTAAGGCGGGACTAGAACTCAAAATCTCCCGATGATTGGCCCAAAGTCAACCAGCTGGCTTTGGTCGCTAAGGCGGGACTAGAACTCAAAATCTCCCGATGATTGGCCCAAAGTCAACCAGCTGGCTTTGATCGCTAAGACGGGACTAGAACTCAAAATCTCCCGATGATTGGCCCAAAGTCACCCAGCTGGCTTTCATGGCTAAGGCGGGACTAGAGCTCAAAATCTCCTGGTGATTGGCTCAAAGTCAACCAGCTGGCTTTGATGGCTAAGGCAGGACTAGAACTCAAAATCTCCCGATGATTGGCCCAAAGTCAACCAGCTGGCTTTGATCGCTAAGGCAGGACTAGAACTCAAAATCTCCCGATGATTGGCCCAAAGTCACCCAGCTGGCTTTGATGGCTAAGGCGGGACTAGAACTCAAAATCTCCCGGTGATTGGCTCAAAGTCAACCAGCTGGCTTTGATGGCTAAGGCGGGACTAGAACTCAAAATCTCCCGATGATTGGCCCAAAGTCATCCAGCTGGCTTTGATTGCTAAGGCGGGACTAGAACTCAAAATCTCCCGATGATTGGCCCAAAATTACCCAGCTGGCTTTCATGGATAAGGTAGAACTAGAGCTCAAAATCTCCCGGTGATTGGCTCAAAGTCAACCAGCTGGCTTTGATGGCTAAGACGACACTAGAACTCAAAATCTCCCGATGATTGGCCCAAAGTCACCCAGCTGGCTTTGATGGCTAAGGCGGGACTAGAACTCAAAATCTCCCGGTGATTGGCTCAAAGTCAACCAACTGGCTTTGATGGCTAAGGCGGGACTAGAACTCAAAATCTCCCGGTGATTGGCCCAAAGTCAACCAACTGGCTTTGATGGCCAAGGCGGGACTAGAACTCAAAATCTCCTGGTGATTGGCCCAAATTACCCAGCTGGCTTTCATGGATAAGTAGAACTAGAACTCCGGATCCCCTAACCCTAACCCTAACCCTAAACCTAACCCTAACCCTAATTTGTACTAAGCTGAGAATGAAGTAATTCTCAGCTGTTCTAATAAAATATGTTTGTTTAGGACTGATTGTGTCTGGTAATAACTACTTGGGCCTGGATCACAACAAGTTTCTAATCCGGTGTCTTAACTTTAACTTTAACTTTAACTTTAACTTTAAGTTTATTTCAATTCTATACCACCCTTCTCCCAAAGGACTCAGGGTGGTTTACAGCCAGGATAAAACAACGAAATACAAAAATTAAGAACAAATTTAAAAGACAAATATTCGAATTTGGCTAGAAACTATAAAATCCAATAAAAACCCCATTTAAAAAACCATTAGATCCAGCTGGCTCTCAATGATAACTGTATAACATGATCACATATGTATAGGGGTGGGCTTCAAAAAATTTAGCAAGGGGCTCTCTGCCCGGTTGCTGGATGGGCGTGTCCATGATGGGCGTGGCCTAGTCGGCCTCCTGCACCATGGCGGCGGGGTGTGTGTGTCATTTTTACCCTCCCTGAGGTCTGAAGGCTTTTCTTGAGCCTCTGGGAGGGCAAAAGTGGCCTCCCCAGGCTCTGGAGGTTGGAAAATGGCCCGTTTCCAGCCTTCTGAACTTCCGGTAGGCCTATTTTTCACCCTCCCTGAGCCTCCGTGCACATCCTGCACTTACCTGCATCCAAAACAGGCTGTGTGGGGACTCTTGGGAGGGGAGGGGCAGGATGGGAGGGTGGGGCCAGGCAGGAGTGGGATTTGGGGGTTCTCTGAACTGCACAGAATCTTATTAAGGGACTGGAGGCTAAAACATATGAAGAACGATTGCAGGAACTCGGTATGTCTAGTTTAATGAAAAGAAGGACTAGAGGAGACCTGATAGCAGTGTTCCAATATCTCAGGGGTTGCCACAAAGAAGAGGGAGTCAAACTATTCTCCAAAGCACCTGAGGGCAGGACAAGAAGCAATGGGTGGAAACTGATCAAGGAAAGAAGCAACTTAGAACTAAGGAGAAATTTCCTGACAGTTAGAACAATTAATCAGTGGAACAATTTGCCTGCAGAAGTTGCGAATGCTCCAACACTGGAAATTTTTAAGAAAATGTTGGATAGCCATTTGTCTGAAATGGTGTAGGGTTTTCTGCCTGGGCAGAGGGTTGGACTAGAAGACCTCCAAGGTCCCTTCCAACTTTGATAATATTATTATTATTATTATTGTTGTTGTTGTTGTTGTTGTTATTGTTATTGTTATTATCATCATCATCTAGAGGTCCTCCTGAACCCCTGCGAACCCCCAGCAACTCACCCCTGGATATGTAGTATTTGGTTTTTTGGTTTATGATGTTCTCCCCTCTTTCTTTACGAGGACGTTATCTTTTAAATGAAGTGAATGTAAGATTCCGATTTTGCTCAGGCAAATATCTCCGGAGCTAAATGAACATTGGTAGGGAGAACATGAGCTGCACATCATGTTCCTTTGTGAGGATGTCTGGCCTGCTTCTATCACACAGGCTCTTTTTCCCTGATGAGAATGTGAAGAAGGTTCAATAGGATTTACCTTTTGCCGGATGAGCTGGTCCATAAATCTTAATCAACAGCCCTTCCTTTCCAAAGTAATGCAAGCCAGATGCCCGCTGGCTGTCCACCTTGGAAAGAAAGTGGAGGCCACTGTATTGCTGGCAGGGGACAAAAGTTGCATCTGTATTTTTAAAGGGCCACCAGCGAAAGGAGAGGCCGGTAGAAAACAACGATGGAGAAACCCCTCTCTCTTCCTTTTAAAAATCTGATCTGGGCAATCCAGGAAATTGAAGCCCGAAACTATTCAGGTTCAGATAGAAAACAGATGATCTTATGCACAGAGAATCTACGGTCGGAGCTTCACAGCCCAGCTCGGGGAACACATGTCAGCAATCCATGCACCATCTCAAGGGAGGGTGGGTGGGGGAACTTTTTATGCTTTGGATATTTAACACTTCCCCAGGGGATAAAAAGAAGAGCAGTCCTACTGGAATATTTTTCCAGGCAACTTACAGCAGTGGTGGGTTTCACATTTTGTTACCACCGGTTCGCTGCGCGCACCTTCCATACATGTGCCTGGCCTTCCGTGCATGTGCGCAACTTCCATGAATGCGCCTGGCCTCAAAAACGTGCCTAAATAGGATGGCATAGCAGCGGGGTGGGTGGGCAGGCCTACCCGGATCTCCGCTACCGGTTCACTCGAACCGGCCTGAACCAGCTAAATACTCAAAGGTGTCCCCCTCCACTATCATATCCATCCCACTTATATCCTACTAGTCCTTCTGATTTAGCTACTCTTTTAGTATTTCGTTGTCCAGTTGCACTGATGCACAACCTCCCCTTCACATAGGAAGATGTAGTTCCTTCTCGCAGGAGTGTCAACTTCGAAATGTGCCTATGCTGTCACAACCATCTTTTCGTTTCTCATCTTGCCACAGACTATGGAGGCGGGGGGGGAGGGAAAGGGTTGGAATTTTACCCCCAGATGGCAACAAGAAACCAATCTGTGGGAACTGTTGTGTCTTGCCCGCTTTCACCGCAGCCGGGGCCTTCTTATCTGCTTCCGAACGCTGAGGAATGTCCTAGTATGCCTCCCGGCCCCAGCCCTGGCTCCATGCCCAGACAGGCTGAGGAGGAAGAAGTACCTCCAGCCCCCAGCTCTGGCTCCATGCCCAGGCAAACGGAGCAACTAGACCCCTCCCCCACAGCATGTGAGCCTGAGGAAGGTCAATTACCAACAGCTGCAGACTGGAGTGACCCTCGCTTCAGAAGAATTGATAGGCGGCGGCGACAGAAGGAAGGGAGGGGCAGGCCTGGATAAGTGCTGAGTCATGGAGCCACACCCCATGGCCTATATAAAGGATCTGCTTTCTGGCATTCTCTGAGTCAGGCAAAGTCTAACATATCTTGCTGAAGTCACTTTCTGGTCTCCTGCCTGCCTTGAGAACTTTGCTAGGACTTTGGCAGAGCTGCAGAGGCACGGCTGATTCGGATTTCCCTGACCCGGCCGTCAGCGGAGGAGTGGGACACGGCAGGGAACCAAGGTCATTTCAACAAAGGTTTGGGAGTGACTTGAAGGAGTTGCCATAGAAACACTAGAACACCTAACTGGACAATTTGACCTGGCTGAAGGAGGGGAGAAAAGAATCTATTCTTTAATCAGGTGAAAACCGTAGGAAATAACTAGAGTTGGTTTTGCTTCATTAGTGCCGAAATGATGTACTCAATAAAGTTATGCTTAAAGAGTTCTGATCGTCTCGACTTGCTGGCTTGGGTTCGTCAGTCGGAACCATGACAAGGGGTCTCTTTGATTCCATTTTATCCTTTCATGGCTTTTCTGCACCCCTTAGTGTTGTGGTCCTCCAGCAGCCTTGGGAGTTGGCAATGAGTCAGACAGCAATGAGGCAGAGGTGGGGCCAGGACCATCGGGGAGTGAGGTGCAGATTCCAGAGCCTCCAGGGACAGACAGTAGTGAGGAAGAAGAACAGGAGGAGCTTGTTCCTAATGCATGCATGACAAGAGCTACCAGAAGGCAAGACCAGCTCAAGAAAAGAGGACTTGGGAGTAGGGCCAAGAGATGATTGGCCCCTCTCATAAGGCTTAAAACCGACCAGCAATGGTGTTTGGGCTTTGCCGGAAAACAACATTGGTAGCTTCGTCTTCTGCTTCGTCTACGTCTTGCATTTATTTTTGTGACTTTTGCCACGAAAGGCCTTTGGCAGTTTGCCTAATTGGACCAAGCTTTGCGATAGGACTGAGGAATTGTGTTGGGAGGAATTTGCTTTAATTTAGTTGAACTACACAGGGAATGAAGTAATGCTCAGCTGTTTGAATCAAGTTTGTTTGCTTTTTCACAAACCGAGTTTCCTACTGCCTACTGGGGCCTGGGTCACAACACTTAGTAGCAAACACTACTTTCTCCTTTCCTTCAGCTACAAAAATCCAAAGAAGAATTAGCAGCAGCAAAGAACTAGAGTTCTCTGTGTGCTTTTGCTACAGCCCACCGGCGGTCGCCTGGATTTTTGTAGCTCTGTTAAGAATAGCACTTTTTGGGAGGTAACGATTCATGATGAAGTGTTAGAAATTCTGTTTACATATAGCACCGCAGAGCAAAATAAGAGTACAGTCACAAAGTGCTTAACTGCTGAACTATTTTTAACTGTAAGTGTAAGCAGGAAACAGGAAACACATGCAGACAAGTGCAGACAAACCCAGAAGTGAGAACACAGCAACAGACAGCAAATGCAAGGAAGCTGAAGAAAGCATGGGCCACCTAGGTAGCTGTTGCAAGAAGTAGCAACAATAGTGCATTGGAAGATATGTAAGAAATGCCATTTGCCAGCAAGGGAAGAACTGGTGGGATCACAAAATAGACATAGTAGTAGAAAAATGAAGATATTAAAGTTCTCTGGGACTTTAGATTTGAAACACACAAGCACCTACCACACAATCCCCCAGACTTAACAACTGTGGATAAGGAAAACAAAAAAAGTTCAGAGATTGGACATTGCAGAACTTGGCGATGGCAGAATAGAAGAGGAAAAGAAGAGAAAGAACTGGAGAAAGAACACATGCAGACATGAGCAAATTGCAAAACGTAAAAGACCTGCAAATAGAAGTAGAATAAGTGTGGCAAAAGAAAGCAAAGATATTACCCATAGTAATAGGGACCTTATAAGGGATGCAGTGGCTCAGGGGCTAGGATGCTGAGCTTGTTGATCGAAAGGTCGGCAGTTTGGCGGTTCGAATCCGTAGCGCTGCCGTGTAACAGGGTGAGTTCCCGTGACTTATCCCAGTTTCTGCCAACCTAGCAGTTTCGAAAGCACGTAAAATGCAAGTAGAAAAATAGGGATCACCCTTTGTGGGAAGGTAATAGCGTTCCGTGCGCCTTTGGCATTGAGTCATGCCGCCCACATGACCACGGAGACGTCTTTGAACAGCGCTGGCTCTTCGGCTTTGAAACTGAGATGAGCACCGCCTCCTAGAGTCTAGAACGACTAGCATGTATGTGAGAGGGGAACCTTTACCTTTTAATAGGGGCCTTGGGGGGCAATCCCAAAACATCTGAAGCATAATGCGAACCCCATAGGCATTGACAAAATCACCATCAGTCAATTGCAAAAGGTGGCTCTATTTGAACAGTTTACATCCTGCGACTATGTCGATCACACCGTCAAACATCCAGATCTGCTTATCCCAGGTCCTTGGGAAGGACTTGATAAATCGATAAAAATGCCAAATCCACTCTGAGCATTTGGCTGACTGCAACGAACCGTTATAGCAATTACAGAACTTGATAGATGAATAGAAATACCGAATCCGGTCTAAACATCTGCCTGATTGTGTGATGAATACACTGACTCCAAACCTGATTAAAAACTGGACATCTCTCAGAAATGATCAATTACCTGGCTTTTGGCTCAGATACCTGAGTAGCTTATATCTAATTATAGCTAAACAGCTAAATGAAGTATTGCATACAGGAAACAGCAATGACTGGTTAAAAGGTAAAGGTTCCCCTCCAACATATGTGCTAGTCATTCCCGACTCTAGGGGGTGGTGCTCATCTCCGTTTCAAAGCTGACGAACCAGTGCTGTCCAAAGACATCTCTGTGGTCACATGGCCGGCATGACTCAAAGCCAAAGGTGCACGGAACACTGTATCCTTCCCACCAAAGGTGGTCCCTATTTTTCTATGTGCCTTTTTTACGTGCTTTTGAACTGCTAGGTTGGCAGAAGCTGGGACAAGTAACGGGAGCTCACCCCGTTACATGACACTAGGGCTTCTAACCACTGAACTGCCGACCTTTTGATTGACAAGCTCAGCATCTTAGCCTCTCAGCCACTGCATCCCTATAATGACTGGTTAAAAAGGTAAAGGTAAAGGTTCCCCTCGCACATATGTGCTACTCATGGCCGACTCTAGGGGGCGGTGCTCATCTCCGTTTCAAAACCGAAGAGCCAGCGCTGTCCGAAGACATCTCTGTGGTCACATGGCCGGCATGACTCAATGCCAAAGGCGCACAGAATGCTGTTATCTTCCCACCAAAGGTGGTCCCTATTTTTCTACTTGCATTTTTTACGTGCTTTTGAAACTGCTAGGTTGGCAGAAGCTGGGACAAATGACGGGAGCTCACCCCGTTACATTAGGGATTTGAACTGCCGAGCTGCCAACCTTTCGATCGACAAGCTCAACGTCCTAGCCCCTGAGCCACCGCGTCCCCTTAATGACTGGTTACTAAGTGGCAAAACGTATCTCATCCAAAACTGCTTAGAGATAAGGACCATACCAGGAAACTATTGGTCAATAAGATGCTTGCCTTCGGTGTTTAAATTATTTACAGGCATAATATTCTTTGCATCAGTTTATATATCTTTCCTACTGAAAGATCCCCATCATCAAAAATCTCTAGAGAGAACAGAAAATTCCATAGTCTTACAGAATAATTGTCATTTTTCCTATCACCCATCTCCTCCCACTTATGACTGTATGACTGTAACCTTGTTGCTGATATCTTTACAATTTATTGATTAACTTTTCCTAATGCGATTTGATTGCTTATTTGTACCCTACGACTATCATTAAGTGTTGTACCTATGATCCTTGACGAACGTATCTTTTCTTTTTAGATATACTGAGAGCTTATGCACCAAAGACAAATTCCTTGTGTGTCCAATCACACTTGGCCAATAAAGAATTCTGTTCTATTCTAATAGTGGACTACATTTAAGATTATTTAGAAGGAAATAACTTCCTTCCAAGAGAATGGAAAAGACATACAAGTATAATTATCAACTTCTGTTTCATAAAATGGTTTTGGAGAATCTCTCCCGGAGGCTCAAGGAAAGCCTCTGGAGCAGGGGTCTCCAACCTTGGTCCCTTTAAGACTTGTGGACTTCAACTCCCATAGTCCCTCAGCTTTGCTGGCTGAGGGACTCTGGGAGTTGAAGCAGGGGTGAAATCTAAATTTTTTTGCTACCTACTCTGTGGGTGTGGCTTGGTGGGTGGGTGTGTCCTGTGACTGAGTGGGTGTGCCCAACTCTATGTCACTCACAGCCAGGCCCACTCAGTCACAACCCCCTCACACCAAGACACGCCCACAGAACCCAGTAGGGGAAAAAAATTAATTTCTATTCTGCCTTTTCCCTTTCCCTCGCCACCTGTTCTCCCTTCACCTAGGCCCCGGAGCCGCCACCTGCCTCAATGGGGTTGGGGAATGTACCATTCCCCAACTCCGGCCTTTCTCCGGAGCTGCCGCCCAATCATCACCCGCTCGCCGCCTGCTCGCCCTTCGCCTTTGATCAGGGCCCAGGGACGCCCCATTCCCTGAGGCCCCAGAGTTGCCCCCTGCTCGCCGCTTCCTCAACCGGGTCGGGGAATGCACCATTCCCCAACACCAGCCTTATCCCGGAGCTGCCGCCCGCTCTTCCTTCGCCACGCGGCATATACTTACTTTCTTCCAGTGGCTGGCTGCCGGGAAAGGAAAGCATCCAAAAGTTACTAGAGTTGCTCTCCTTGAATATGCCGCCTTGTTCTATGCGCTGGCTGCGCAAGTGCACACCCAACCTGCCACTGATAAATAAATGAAATAAACGGGTGTGCGCTTGCGCAGTCGGTGCATGGAACACGTAGCAATGGCGGTGGCAGATTCAAGGAGAGGGACTCTAACTTTTGGAGTCTTGCCTTTCCTGGCAGCCAGCCGCTGGAAGAAAGTAAGTATACGCTGCGTGGCGAAGGAAGAGCGGGTGGCGGCTCCGGGACAAGGGTGGTGTCGGGGAATGGTGCATTCCCCAACCCGGTTGAGGCAGGAGGCAAGCAGGGGGTGGTTCCAGGGTCTCAGGGGAATGAGGTATCCCTGGGCCCTGACCAAAGGTGAAGGGGGAACAGGCGGCGAGCGGGCAGCAAGTGGGCAAAGGAAGAGCAGGCGGCAGCTCCGGGGAAAGGCCAGAGTCGGGGAATGGTGCATTCCCTGACCGGGTTGGGGAAGGCGGCGGCTCCGGGGCCTCGGGAAATGGGCCCCAGCCCCTGACCCGAGGGCGAGCAGGTGGCCTTCCCAGTGTTCCGGTGTCCAGCTTGCGAAGGCTAGACTGTGGGCCGTGGACTGGTTCGGGGGCGTGGCCAGCCAGTGATTGCTACCGGATCGGCGAACCAGAACCAAACTCCGCTATCTACTCGCCCGATCCGGTAGCATTTCACCCCTGAGTTGAAGTCCACAAGTCTTAAAGGGACCAAGGTTGGAGACACCTGCTCTGGAGCCTATGGAGGGCAAAAAATGGGCCTACCAGAAGTATCAGAAGTCTGGAAATGGGTCCATTTCCAGCCTCTGGAGGGGGTGCGAAGCGAACTGGTTGTTACAACCGGTGAATCCCACCACTGTATAATAATACATTGACTCCAAAATAGTGGAACATCTTTTTGTGCAATCTCTTATCAAGATCGATCAGCTGTGCAAGATCAAGAGAACTTCAGCTTTGGTCACATCTTGTTTGTCTAAAAGCAGTGGTGGGATTCTACCGGTTCACACCAGATCAGTAGAACCGGTTGTTATGTAGTTAAGTAGTTCGGACAACCGGTTGTTAGAAGAAATTTCCTTTTGTTTTGTTTTTTCCCCTTTACAGGGTTAATCCCACTGAATAGTTCCTATGCACATAGCTAGGCCCACCTGGTCACATGACCAGCTAGCCACACCCACCCAGTCATGACCACCAAGCCACGCCCCAAAATAAGCCACGCCCACAGAACCCGTTGTTAAAAAATTTGAATCCCACCACTGTCTAAAAGTCTTTTAACGACAGACCTATTTGCAAGGACTAGTCCGTCGTTAAAACTTTCATACCAACCCAGATGAGGCTGCAAATATTTTACCTTCCTTTCATTCATGTCCTTGCTTTCACCTACATATTCACCCTGAAAAAAAAAATCAATGACACATATTAAAATATACATTTAATAGTGGCATCAAACTGTACGTTGAAACGTTTTAAGCCAAGCACCGTCTATAAAAACTGCTCTTTAGTCCAGACCAATAAATTGGCTTTTGCCGTTCTGATAAAAACTTATTTCTCATTGCTAGCAGAGATATCAAGAGTAATTTTTCTATCTCCTAAAATGAAAGTGCTGACCTAGATTTCTTAAACTCCCCAAAGTATTTTACTGATAAAAGCTCACGATTTCCTTGAGCAACTTCCAAAGGCAATATTAATAACTGGGTTTTCCCATATCCCTCTCCACTTTATCACCTTCTAATTGTGCCTTCGTTATCATGTTTTACTCCCCAAAGACTTCCTGAAGCATAGATCTAATTGGAGGATGGTTGGAGATGGTGTTAATGAGATGAAATATATTATAGAATGTATTGAATAAATAGAACCTGTAGCAGTACTATCATATCAAATTGATAGGGAATAGAATAGAATAAAAGAACAGAGTTGGAAGGGACCTTGGAGGTCTTCTAGTCCAACCCCCTGCTTAGCCAGGAAACCCTACACCACTTCAGACAAATGATTATCCAACATCTTCTTAAAAACATCCAGTGTTGGAGCATTCACAACTTCTGAAGGCAATTAATCCACTGATTAATTGTTCTCACTGTCAGGAAATGTCTCCTTAGTTCTAGGTTGCTTCGCTCCTTGATTAGTTTCCACCCGTTGCTTCTTGTCCTACTTTCAGGTACTTTGGAGAATAGTTTGACTCCCTCTTCTTTGTGGCAGTCCCTGAGATATTGGAAGACTGCTATCATGTCTTCCCTGGTCCTTCTTTTCGTCAGACTAGACATACCCATGTCCAGCAATCGTTCTTTATATGTTTTAGCCTCCAGTCCCCTCATCATCTTTGTTGCTCTTCTCCGCACTCTTTCTAGAGTCTCCACATCTTTTTTTACATCGTGGCGACCAAAACTGAATGCAATAAGACTATTTCTGTACAGTCTTTGTTGAGTGCAGAGAGAGAAGGCTCCTCTCTCCTGTCTAAAAAGGGGTATTTGATGGCAAATCTTTATATTTCTCCCAAGACTTTGATCCTTAAGGCTCTTCCTTAGCAGTTCACACTATATAAAGATATTGTCAATCTCCCTGTCAGTCCTGCCAAAGAAACTGAATATAAAATAATAGAGTCAAAAGGGACCTCAGAGGTCTTCTAATCCAACCCTCTGTTCAAGCAGGAGAAGCTATACCATTTCAGACAAGTGGTTGTCCGATGTCTTTGAACACCTCTAGTGATGGATTTGTTGGTGTTGGTTACCACCTTTAAAGGGCTCCATGGCTTAGGACCGGGCTATTTACGAGACCGCCTTCTGCCACCGATAGCCTCCCAATGATCTGTGCGCTCCCACAGAGCGGGCCTGCTCAGGGTGCCGTCGACCAAACAATGTTGGTTGGCGGCCCCCAGGGGAAGGGCCTTCTCTGTGGTGGCACCGGCCCTTTGGAATGAGCTGCCTCTGGGGTTACGCCAACTCCCCGACCTCCGGACCTTCAAACGTGAACTGAAGACTTTATTATTTCATCGTGTGGGACTAGCCTAAGTGTAATTTTTTAATTGTAATTTTAATATTTACTTATTTATTTATTTATTTAATCGCATTTTTATACCGCCCTATCTCCCAAAGGGCTCAGGGCGGTTTACAGCCTAATAAAACATACATATAAATACAAAATAAAACACCAATTTAAAAAACTGATTAAATAAGGCCGAATATTAAAACTACAATAAGATAATAAAAACCCGTTAAAACCAGATTTAAAATTTAAAATTCTAGTCCAGTCCTGCGCAGATAAATAGATGTGTCTTAAGCTTGCGGCGAAAGGTTCAAAGGTCAGGAAGTTGGCGAAGTCCTGGGGGAAGTTCGTTCCAGAGGGTGGGAGCCTCCACAGAAAAGGCCCTTCCCCTGGGCGTCGCCAGCCGGCACTGCCTGGCTGACGGTACCCTGAGGAGTCCCTCCCTGTAATATGGGTTTTATGTCGGTCTATGACCGTTTTAATTGATTCGGCCTACTAAATATTTGTTTTTAATTCTTTTTTAAAATTTGTTAATTGTATTTTATGTTTTAATACGGCTGTAAACCGCCCTGAGTCCTTCGGGAGAAGGGCGGTATAGAAATTAAATTATAAAATAAATAAATAAAATAAAAATTTCTGAAGGCAAGCTATTCCACTGGTTGATTGCTCTAACCATTAGGAATTTTTTTCTTAGTTCTAAGTTGGGGTTCTCCTTGGTTAGTTTCCATCCATTGTTTCTTGTTTTGCCTTTTGGTGTTTTGGAAAATAGCTTGACCCCCACCACTTCTTTGTTCTCCAATATAATATTTGGGACCTTGCTGAATTTAATGTGAAACAAATATGAACAATGCTCTCATTCTAAACTCAGTCCTTATGAAAATTAAGGATTAAAAGTGTATACTTACGTCATGTAGAGGATAAGCTGTTTCATAAACATTATTTGCTATTAATGTGTTAATACCTAAAAAAAATAAAAAGGTACAAGTTAGGATATTATCAGTATGGTTTTGTTATGGGGTGTGTGTGTGTGTGTTTACCTGCCTTTCAGCAGAATAAGGTCATTCAAGAGATTACCGGAGCTTAAATTTAGAGCTGAAATTAATTTTCCAAATTATAACAACTTTGGAGGTGGGAGGAAATCAGATTTTGTCTCTGAAAATGCAGCGTTAAACTGTAGCCAACATTTGAGTTTTAGAATCCAAATTTAAATTCAGCTGATTGATTTTTTTTTCTTCAAATATTCAAGATGCTCTTTACCTATAATTATGTCTTCATTCTTCATTTTAATATGATTTATGAACGCAATTGGGAGTTATGCTGCTATTGAAATGGCGCCATAACTTAAAAACGGATGCAGTTGCCAAATATTTACTGAATGCTAAAAGACATGATTCTTTTTTATGAGAATATATATATATATATATATTCTCATAAAATTAACATTTCATCAAAAGGAGCGATATTAAAATATAACCCACAATATTGCCCATAAAAATCCAAGCAACATTACTGTCATTTAGGGAATGTGATCTTAATCTACCAAGGTACCTAATGATTCCATTTTGGGCAATTTTTTCAAGTTTTATGACTGCTGGCCTCTAAAACCGGGAATGATTCCATCAGCCAAACATCCTTAGTCCTTTGCTAGCCTTCTTTGGAGAAAAAGGGACAGGCTGATATTCAATATGGAAGTTATCACTTCAGAATAAAGCCAGTGAAATAAAGCAAAGATTCCCGTTGTGTAATCTAAATCAGGATGGCATTTCTGATGGTTAATATATCAAATTTCTGGGGTTATATTTTTCAATCCAGGAGGAGGAATATATATATATATATATATATATATATATATATATATATATATATATATATATATATATATATATATATATATATATATATATATATATATATATAAAACAAATATTTGTCAGAAAACAAATATATATATATATATATGTAGGTCTTTGGTTATTCGGGTTTTCTCCCATGTAGAATTGGAAGTGTCTTGGTGATGTTTCGACAAAGTCTCATTCGTCATCTTCAGGCTGGTTTTTACAGCTTCGTGCTTCTGGGAGAAAACCCGAATAACCAAAGACCTACATACAAACACCCGCGAAAACCTCAGAAAACATCTATATCTATATCTATATCTATCTATATATATATATATATATATATATATATATATATATATACGGCCTTGGACCTGACCCAAGTAGTTGATGGCCCTACTCACATTGTGGGTGGCACTCTGGACCTGATTTTTGTCTCTGGTCAGTGGTTGAGAGATCTGGACTTAAAGGAAATAGTCACTGAACCTTTGTCATGGTCAGATCACTCTCCCCTTCGTCTGGACTTTCTGACCGCCATTCCCCACCGCAGGGAGACGGAGCCGATACGTTGGTTCCGTCCCAGGCGCCTGATGGACCGGAGGGTTCGGACGGAGCTTGGGCCATTTCCTGAGGGTCTGGCTCGCGGCTCGGCTGAGGAACTTGTTGCAGCCTGGGAACGGGCCGCGGCGGGGGCCTTAGACCGTGTCGTGCCTTTGCGGCCTCTGACCCGGCGCAGGTCCCAACCGGCTCCTTGGTTCTCCGAGGAGCTGAGAGGATGAGCGCGGAGAAGGCGCCTAGAGAGTTCCTGGAGGTCTAGCCGTTCAGAAGCTGATCGGACACTAGTGAAGTCCTATACTAGGGCTTACCTAGTGGCATTGAGGGAAGCGAGGCGTAGCTACGCCTCCTCCCTCATTGCATCGGCAGATAACCGCCCAGCCGCCCTGTTTCGGGTGACCCGCTCCCTCCTACACCAGGGGGAGCGGGATGACCCGGTGCAGGGGCGTGCTGAGGAGTTTAACGGTTATCTATACGATAAAATCGTTCAGCTTCGGGATGGTTTGGACCAAGATTGCGGTGATACGGGTGAGACGGCTGAGGGTGGTCTTGGTGACATTTTATGGGATGAGTTTGACCCTGTCGCTCCCGAGGACATGGACAGGTTGTTGGGGAGGCTGAATGCCACCACGTGTTTACTGGACCCGTGCCCCTCCTGGTTGGTGCTGGCCACGCAGGAGGTGACACGAGGCTGGCTCCAGGCGATTCCTTGGTGGAGGGTGTCTTTCCGGCCGCCTTGAAAGAGGCGGTGGTGAGGCCCCTCCTCAAGAAGCCTTCCCTGGACCCGGCTGTTTTAGGTAATTATCGTCCGGTCTCCAACCTTAAGCGGCGAAGGTTGTAGAAATATGGTGGCATATCAGTTTCCTTGCACCTGGATGAAACTGTCTATCTAGACCCGTTCCAGTCCGGTTTCCGGCCCGGTTACAGCACGGAGACGGCTTTGGTCGCGTTGGTGGATGATCTCTGGAGGGCCAGGGATAGGGGTTGTTCCTCTGCCCTGGTCCTATTAGACCTCTCAGCGGCTTTTGATACCATCGACCATGGTATCCTGCTGCGCCGGTTGGAGGGATTGGGAGTGGGAGGCACCGTTTATCGGTGGTTCTCCTCCTATCTCTCCGACCGGTCGCAGTCGGTGTTGACAGGGGGGCAGAGGTCGGCCCGGGCGCCTCACTTGTGGGGTGCCGCAGGGATCGATCCTCTCGCCTTCTGTTCAACATCTACATGAAGCCGCTGGGTGAGATCATCAGTGGGTTCGTGTGAGGTACCAGCTGTACGCGGATGACACCCAGCTGTACTTTTCCACACCGACCACCCCAACGGCCATCAAGTGCTGTCCCGTGTCTGGAGGCCGTGCGGGTCTGGATGGGGAGAAACAGGCTCAAGCTCAATCCTCCAAGACAGAGTGGCTGTGGATGCCGCATCCCGCACAGTCAGCTAAATCCGCGGCTGACCATCGGTGGCGAGTCATTGGCCCCGATGGAGAGGGTGCGAACTTAGGCGCCCTCCTGGATGAACGGCTGTCTCTAGAAGATCATTTGACGGCCGCTCCAGGAGAGCGTTCTACCAGGTTCGCCTGGTGCGCCAGTTGCGCCTTTCTGGACCGGGAGGCCCTATGCACGGTCACTCACGCCTCGTGACGTCTCGCCTGGATTACTGCAACGCCTCTACATGGGGCTTCCTTGAAGGGCATCCGAGGCTACAGTTAGTCCAGAATGCGGCTGCGCTGGTGATAGATGGAGCCTCGTGGCTCCCGTGATAACACCCATCCTGCGCAGGCTGCACTGGCTACCTGTGGCCTTCGGGTGCGCTTCAAGGTTTTGGTGACCACCTTTAAAGCGCCCATGGCATAGGGCCGGGTTATCTACGGGACCGCCTACTGCGACCAGATACCTCTCACCGACCCGTGCGCTCTCACAGAGAGGGACTCTCAGGGTGCCGTCAGCTAGGCAGTGTCGTCTGGCGGCGCCCAGGAAGGGCCTTCTGTGGGGCTCCCACCTCTGGAACGAACTCCCCAGGACTCCGTCAACTTCCAGATCTTCGAACCTTCCGTCGCGTGCTCAAGACTCATTTATTCATCTGTGCAGGACTGGCTTAGACTTTTAAATTTAGAGGGGTTTTAAATTGATTTTAATATTTATATTTCTATTTTTAAAAATTGGTATTATTAATTATTGGCATTAGAATAAGTCTTTTAATGATTATTTTAATTTGTATATTGATGTTTTTTATATGCCTGTAAACCGCCCTGAGTCCTTTGGGAGATAGGGCGGTATATAAGTTTAAATAATAAATAAATAAATAAATAAATAAAATATACACACACACACACACACACACACACACACACACACACATACATACATATATATACCTTGATATAAAGGTATGGGTTTTTTAAAATAACAAGCTGAAGTTATAAAGCAATGTTTCTCAATTTTGGCAACTTTAAGATGTGTGAATTCCTCAGCCAGCAATGCCTGCTGGCTTTAAGATGTGTGGACTTCAACTCCCAGAATTCCTCAGCCAGCCGTGCTAGCCGGCTTTAAGATGTGTGGACTTCAACTCCCAGAATTCCTCAGCCAGCCATGGGAATTCTGTGAATTGAAGTCCATTCATCTTAAAGTTGCCAAGGTTGAGAAAACTGTTATGCAGTGATGCAGGAGGCACAGGGGGATGGGATGGGCAGACAAATTTTGGAAATGGGGACTTCCAGACTGCTGGTTACCTGAGAGCCTAGGGCAGGGGTGTTAAACTTAAGGCCCGGGAACTAGAGCCGGGCTGTGCGGCGCTTGGATCTGGCCCGTGGGACCACCCTGGAAACAATGAAGTGCCTCTGCCAGCGAAAACGGTTTCCCTGGCAGAGAGTTGCAGGAGGCCATTGCAGATGAAAACAGAGCTCGTGAGGGCTGTGTGTGCCCCCCCTCCCCCGGATAGTCTAGGGCAGGGGTCTCCAACCTTGGCAACTTTAAGACTAGTGGACTTCAACTCCCAGAGTTCCTCAGCCAGCTTTGCTTTGTCCACAAGTCTTAAAGTTGCCAAGGTTGGAGACCCCTGGTCTAGGGCAGGTCTAGGTCTAGGGTCTAGGGCAGGAGGTCGTCGCAGCCGAAAACGGAGCTCAGGAGCCCATTTTCTCTGGCAGATGGCTGGGGCCACCACAGGCTCCCCCAACACGAGTGATATCGAGCTGGCCATACCCACCCTCCCCATGCCGCCCCCCCCCCCCGGCCCCCTGAGGTCAAGCACAACCCTGATGCAGCCCTCAATGAAATCAAGTTTGACACCCCTGGTCTAGCGTATCAAAAAAGGAGAATATTTGTAGCTCTCAGGGCTGACACGAGCTTGTTCTCTGAGCTTGGTGGCTTTCCGGCAGACGTTTCAATAACCAAATTAGGTAACGTCATCAGTGCGAGGGCTGCACTGCAAGAAAACAACCAAGCTCAGAGAGCACCAAGCACTCTTCAGTCTAGGGCCGTGTTGGCGAACCTTTTCGGCACCGAGTGCTGAAATGGGAGCCCACGCGCGCATGTGCCGGGAACTAGAAGTGCAGCCGCCCGGTGCACATGCGCGCACCGGGAAGATGATCATCTGATTTCCGGTGCGTGCATACGCACTGGCTACCTGGTCTTCCGGTTTCTGGCTGGTGCTCGTGCACGTGCTGGAAACAGGAAGATCCTCTTCCCAGTGCGTGCATGCACACCGGGTGGCTGGTCTCCCAGTTTCTGGTGCTCCTGCACACGTGAAGACCAGTTGGCCGGCACACCGGAACCTGGAAGAGCAACGGGTGATGGCTCGCATGTCTGGAGAGATGGCTCTGCATGCCACTTTTGGCATGTATGCTATAGGTTTGCCAGTGAATATTCCTTCCAATATGCCCTATTCAGATCATGAAGAGGTAAGACATACATCTGAGAATGTCTCCCAATTCTGCCATTCCTTCTCCTGAGCTGGAGCAACCACACAGGTCTCCCTAGTAGATGACTCAGTCTTTTCAAAACACACTTGAATATAGGCAGTCCTCAATTTACGACCCCAGCTACGACTAGAATTCTGATGGCTCAGCAAAAAAGTTGTTAAGTGAATCACGCCCGATTTTACAGTGATTTTTAAGTGAATCACTGCAATTGTTCATGGAATCGCCCGGTCGCTAAGTGAATCTGGCGTCCTCCATTGACTTTGCGTGTGAAGCCATTCTTCCAAACAGGCATTTTTGGTTGGAAACCAGCAAAAATGGTGACAAACTGGGATCATGAACATTGTAACCGGTCATAAACGTGAGCCGGTTGCCAAATATGTGAATTATGATCACGTGACCATGAGCCCCCCCACCCCCGGTGCAATAGTTGTAAGTGCGAGGACCGGTCGTAAGTGCAAGGATGAGACTTTTTTCAGCACGGTCAAAACTTTGAACAGATCCCAAACAAATGGTTGTAAGTCGAGGAGTGCCTATATCGCAAGAAGCTGACATGTTCGATGAGATGGTTAAAACATATTGAGACGCGTCTTCCACGATGCTATATTTAAAATTCAACCTTTTTCTTACCCATGCTGTTTTTGGCTTTTGAAATATATGTGCGCTTCAAAATTTCATGTACCTATAATTGGGGGTGGGGGTGGAAAAGAACAGGAAAAAGAAAAAGAGAAATCACTTACAGATGATTCCTCAAAATTTAACAGAAGCTAATCAATCAATGTACATCTAAAAACCAACCTCCACGATAAAACCAAATTCTGACTACCATTTTGCCATAATAGCTCCGCGTAGCTCCCATATAACACCGCTCCTGCGCAGACTGCACTGGCTACCTGTGGCCTTTCGAGTGCACTTTAAGGTGCTGGTTACCACCTTTAAAGCACTCCATGGCTTAGGGCCTGGGTACTTACGGGACCGCCTGCTGTTACCACATGCCTCCCACAGACCCGTACGCTCTCACAGAGAGGGACTTCTCAGGGTGCCGTCCGCCAAGCAATGTCGGCTGGCGGCCCCCAGGGGAAGGTCCTTCTCTGTGGGGGCTCCCACACTCTGGAACGAACTTCCCCCTGGTTTACGTCAAATGTCTGACCTTCGGACATTCCGTCACGAACTGAAGACACATCTTTTTATTCGCGCGGGGCCGGCTTAAATTGATTTTAACAAATTTTTAAATTCTTAGTAATTAATTTTAAATGGGGTTTTTTAGCTTATTATATATTTTACTTCTCAGGCCAATTTTAAAATAAGTTTTTTAACTGCATTTTAAATTTGTATATTGTACCGTTTGTTTTATTCTTGCCTGTACACCGCCCTGAGTCCTTCGGGAGAAGGGCGGTATAGAAATCAAATAAATAAATAAATAAATAAACAAATAAATAAATAAATGGGGAGATTCATAGAGTTCTTTATTTATTGCATTTCCACAGTTTTAATAATGGGTATAAAAAGAAGAAGAAAGAAAAATATACCAGACAAAATTTGAAAAACATTCAGGGGTAGAAAGGTAGGAGGACATACAGGGGTGGGCTTCAAAAATTTTAGCAAGGGGTTCTCTGCTCGGTTACTGGATGGGCGTGGCCATGGTAGGTGTGGCCTAGTTGGCCATCTGCACCACGGGGGCGTGGGGGGCATTTTTGTACTCCCCGGGCTCTGGAGGCTTTTCTCAAGCCTCTGGGAGGGCAAAAATGGCCTCCTCAGGCTCCAGAGGGCTTCTGGAGACCCAAACTTCTGGTAGGTCCGTTTTTTGTCCTCCCTGAGTCTCCGCGCATGACCTGCACTTACCTGCATTCAAAACGGGCCGTGTGGGGACTCCTGGGAGGGGCAGGGTGGGGTGGAGTGTTCTCTGAACTGCACAGAATCTTAACTAGAGTTTCTCTCGAACCCCTGCAAATTCCCAGCAGCCCACCCCTGAGGACATACCTTTAGAAAAAAGTTTTCCTTCTATTGTAAAAAAAAATTTCCTGTGTTATAAAAGGTAGCACAGCTTTACAATATTCCAAAGGGGTGTTGTGCCTCGCCCGCACTCCTCTCCTCAGCCGGGCCCCTCCCATCTCCTGCTACCTGAGCCAGAGACTGATAATGAAGAGGAACGGCCTGGCATGCCTCCAACCCCCAGCCCTGGCACCATGCCCGGACAGACTGAGCAAACAAACCTCCCTCCTACAGCATGTGAGCACGAAGCCAGCCATGTGCTAGAATTGCCGGCAGCAGACCAGGAGGACGGAAAGACACAGTGGATGGATCCCCGCTTCCGGAGAATGGAGAGGCAACGTCAGCAAAAGGAAGGGAGGGGCAGGCCTGGATAAGTGCTGAGTCATGGAGCCACACCCCACAGCCTATATAAAGGATCTGCTTTTTGGCATTCCTTGAGTCAAGCAAAGTCTCATCTGGTTGCTGAAGTCACACCTTGGATTCCTGCCTGCCCTGAGAACTCTGACAGGAATTTGGCAAAGATGCAGAGGCTTCGTGGCCATGCTTGATACAGACTTCCCAGACCCGGCCGTCGGAGAGGGAGGGGGACACGACAAGGGGTGTCAACCCATAAAGATTCCTAACTTCTAGGTATAACAGAGAACAACATGGAAGGAGACATTATTTTCAGCAAACAATGAACCACAGGAGAAGTTCTAGCAGAACGCCTACTGGAAGTTCTCCAGAAGTTGTGGGTGCTTCATCACTGGAGGTTTTTAAGAAGAAATTGGACAGCCACTTGACTTAAATGGTATAAGGTCTCCTGCTTGAGCAGGGGGTTGGACTAGAAGACCTCCAAGGTCACTTCCAACTCTATTCTGACATAGATATTACTGCGCCATGGTAGTGCAGTGGTTAGAATGCAGTATTGCAGGTTAACTCTGCTGACTGCCAGCAGTTCGATCTTGACTGGCTCAAGGTTGACTCAGCCTTCCAACCTTCTGAGGTCATTAAAATGAGAACTCAGATCATTGGGGGCAATGCACTGACTCTGTAAAATGCTTAGAGAGGGCTGCAGAGTACCATGAAGCGGTATATAAGTCTAAGTGCTATTGCTATTGCTATTAGCTGAAATTTTGAGCCTCCGCACTTTGAATCAGCACCTCGAAATAGAAATCCTCTTTGTTTCTCTTATCTGTGGCTAAAGTGATGGAAAGCATTCTAAGCCATAATCCAACAATAGCCTTCTTGTGGATTTAACTTACGATTCGACTGCGGGTGCCGTTGTCAAAAAACGTATCTTTATCTTGAATGTTGTACCTTGAAACAGAAAAAGAGAAGAAGAAAAAAATCAGTTCCATGACATTATAAGGCTGTGTTGGCGAACCTATGGAAAGGGTGCCAGAAACGGCACGCAGAACCATCCCACGGGGGATTCTTGCTGGCTTCTCTTCTGTGTTCCTGTGCAAACATGCATGCCAGTCAATTAGCTGTTGTGTCCTCCTTGCCTCCATCTGAACGATGGGTTAATTAGCCGGCTCTTATCAGCTCTGGCAGCAAAAGAATCAGCGTCTGCCAAGAGCCCTCAATAGCTGCCAAGACACTGGTGAGTCACAACCTTCAGCTCTAGTCAATCCGTGGATTTGCCTGATACAAAGAGACACATCAGCTCTTGCTGTCTTTTATATCCTGTGGGGTGTGGCTCCATGACTCAGCACTTCCTAGGCCTGCCCCTCCCCTGTTTCTGTCGTTCCCTTCTCTCCTGCCTATAAAACCTGGGATTGAGCCAAGCCTGATTGCTGTCAGCTGGGTCTGGAGGTGTGGCCTGGGGGGGAAGAGTCAGGAGAAGGAGGCCTCGTTATCTCTTTCACTTGGCCTGCTTCTGGCTCCTGGAGCTGATCCAGGGAGGCTGGTGCTTCTGAGGTAAGTCCTGACGGCCCTTCCCCCTCACTGTCCAAATCACTTTCTGGCAGCAGGCCCAACTCCGAGTCACTTTCTGGCAGCAGGCCCGGCTCCAAGGCACTTTCGGGCATTGGGCCAGGTTTGAGGGCGGGAACCACAACATTAGCCTTCGTGCATGCAGTAGCCCAAAAACCAGAAGAGCAGCATTCTGTCGCGCAAGCTCATGCCGGCACCCAAACTTCTAGGTTTCCATCGCGCACACGAGCGATGGCCAGTTGTTCATCAAGCCACCTCCGGAACTTCAGGTGCCGGTGCGCGCATGCTCATGGAATGCTGCTCTTCCGGGTTTTGGCGCTCCTGCGCACATGATTGCCAGCTAGGTCACGTGATCCAGGCGGGCTGGTTTTGTGTGCCATTTCCGGCATGCAGGTCAGCACACAGTGATGTAAAAGGTTAGCCATTACTGCCCTATAGAACAGCATCAGGATGTTTTTTATTCAGAAAACAGAGGTTCTAACACTACAAAAAAATAAAGCTGATTTACTTCAAGCCCAGAAGTTTGGCTTATTCAACTAAGGTTGAATACCTGACCTTCGGACTTTTCGCCGCGAACTGAAAACATATCTGTTTGTTCGTGCGGGGCTTTCTTAAATTGTTTAGTTTTAAATTCTAAATTTCTCTCTGGTTTTAATTGGGGTTTTTTAGATTCTTAATTATTTTAATTTCGGTCACACTGTATAATAAGCTTTTTAATTGTATTTTAACTGTATATTGTTTCTTTTTACTTTGGCTGTACACCGCCCTGAGTCCTTCGGGAGAAGGGCGGTTTATAAATCTAATAAAATAAATAAATAAATAAAATAAATAAATAAAATGGATACGATTCTTTCTTTCCTATTAGCTTTTAATGGGTTTTCTGAATGTTAAAAGGCTTTAAAGATTTGTTTATAGATAAAATATGGGAAAACGGGTTTTTTCTTCCATTTTTTTTATAGAGAAAAACATATGTTACAGTATTAAAATTGAGAAGGATGAAGAGAAGGGAAGAAATTAATTTGTGGGACATCATTTGAAGGGATTAAAGATTAAAATTTGTAATACATTGTTATTTTGGGTAGCCCTAAAGGAATTTTTCTTGATTAGGGGTTAACAATGAGATTTTAAAAGATATATTTATAGATATAAAACATGATTAGAGGGGATTTTTCCCCCTCCCTCTGTGCCTCTAGAGAAAATGACAAGATACTGTGTAAAGGAGAGAAATTTGAAACTGTTTTATTTCTTTTATATACATGCCTACTTAAATTATTATTTCTGGTAATGAACTTTTGCAGAATAAGGTTGAGTTATGGGGCTTTATTATTTGCTAATAGATAAAAGATGAGGTATGGTATAAAGAGATTTTTGATTGAAATAATAGAGAAGGCAAGAAGTTATTGTAAATGTACTTTTCTGGATGAAAGGGGAACTAAATCCTTGACTTTTAGCAGTTCATTTAATGACCATTCAAGGCTACCACAGCACTGAAAAAGTGACTTATGACCGTTTTTCAAACTTATGACCTTTTCAGCATCCCCATGGTCACATGATCAAAACACAGACACATGGCAGCTGAGTCACATTTATAATGGTCACAGTGTCCCAGGGTCACTTGAAGAAGTGGGTTTCAGCAAGTTCTGACCAGTTCAGGAGAACCAGTAGCGGAAATTTTGAGTAGTTCGGAGAACCGGTAGTAAAAATTCTGATTGGCCCCGCCATCATCTATTCTCTGCCTCCCGAGCCCCAGCTGATTGGGAGGGAATGGAGATTTTGCAGTATCCTTTCCCTGCCACGCCCACCAAGCCACACCCACAGAACCGGTAGTAAAAAAATTTGAAACCCACCACTGGTTGGGTAATGTGTAACTCCATAGCATGAGTGTGTTAATATAATGCAACTGGCAGTTGGAACAGATGGAGGGGGAGTAGAATGTCTCAGCCCGCAGCACTAGAGGTGGGTTTCAGCAAGTTCTGACCAGTTCAGGAGAACCAGTAGCGGAAATTTTGAGTAGTTCGGAGAACCGGTAGTAAAAATTCTGACTGGCCCCGCCATCATCTATTCTCTGCCTCCCAGGTCCCAGCTGATCGGGAGAAAATGGGAATTTTTGCAGTAACCTTCCCCTGGAATGGGGAGGGAATGGAGATTTTACAGTATCCTTCCCCTGCCACCCCCACCGAGCCACGCCCACCAAGTCATGCCACACCCACTAAGCCATGCCCACAGAACCGGCAGTAAAAAAAATTGAATATATATAAAATTTGTTTTCTTAATTTGCCTTAATTAGCTTTTTTTTTTGCATTTGGATTTTAAACATCAATTAAAAAAACATTATTATTTTTTAAAAATTAATTATCTTCCCAAGAGCCTCTCTAGGTCCCAAAGAAAAAAGAAAAAAAATATTGTTCTCTCTTCTAGTAAAGCTTAGAAAAGAATGCTAAACCTGCTTCATATTATTTAATTGATCAAATTATTAGTATTTTGCCTCTGTGATACTCAAACAACCCTCTAAGGCAGGGTTCTCCAACCTTGGCAACTTTAAGACTTGTGGACTTCAACTCCCAGAATTCTTTGTCAGCTTTGCTGGCTGAGGAATTCTGGGAGTTGAAATCCACAAGTCTTAAAGTTGCCAAGGTTGGAGAACCCTGCTCTAAGGTATATCAGTATTTCTCAAACTTGGCAATTTTAAATTATAGAGACTTCAACTTCCAGAATGGCTGAGGAATCCTGGGAGTTGAAGTCCAATGTCAGGATTCCAATTAATGCATCCATCGCAAACAGAACTCCAAGGGAAGTTGGTTCCTCAAAGAACAGTTTTATTTGGAGACATCATCTTGGCACAAACTGGTGGAAAGCCAACTCTGAAGGTTCCCGCGCTTTCCACCACGTTAAAAGTAAAAGTTTCCTGTTTTCTCAAAACAATAAATCACATTATCCAATATGGATACTGGCTGGTTGCTTGGTGACGTCTTTCCTCCTCCTCTGGCCAGCCAGTTGTTGGAATCTCTCTGACTCATAAGAGAGCTATGTTGTTTTGGCTACAAAACCCCATCTAACCAGTGGTGGGATTCAGCTGGTTTGGACCAATTCGGGTGAACTGGTAGTTAAATTGCTGACTGGCCCTGTCTCTCCTCCTAACCGTCCCCTTCCAAGAGTCCTCAAGTGCCCCATTTTGGCTCCCTGGTAAATGCAGGGAGGCCTACTAGGCATACAGGAGGGTGCAGTATGCCCCCCCGTGGCCCATTTTTGCTCCCAGGAGGCTTCAGGGAGTCCTCCTATGTCCGAAATGGGGCACGGGGGTGATGGGTGCAGCGTGCCCAGTGGTGGGTTTCACATTTTTTTACTACCGGTTCTGTGGGTGTGGCTTGGTGGGCGTGGCATGGCTTGGTGGGCGTGGCAGGGGAAGGATACTGCAAAATCTCCATTCCCTCCCAATCAGCTGGGGCTCGGGAGGCAGAGAATAGATGGGGGAGGGGCCAGTCAGAATTTTTACTACCGGTTCTCCGAACTACTCAAAATTTCCGCTATCGGTTCTCCAGAACTGGTCAGAACCTGCTGAAACCCATCTCTGGGCGCCCCCCCCCACAGCCCATTTTCACTTCCAGGAGGCTTCAGGGAGGCCTACTAGACCTAAAACAGGGCACAGGGAGCAGTGCATCCCCCCATGGCTCATTTTTACTCCCAGGTGGGTGCAGGAGACTGAGTGCTGCCTGTCACACCATCTGGCCACACCCACCATGGCCACGCCCGCCCACCCAGTCATTAGGACAGAGAACCGGTTGTTAAATTATTTGAATCCCACCACTGCATCTATCTCTATCCCTCCCTTCCACTCCAGGCTGTGTCAACGTGAAGCCATGTGGAAAAAAAACCCCGACAGAAGCTGAAGCACCAAAGAAAAGAAAATGGCCATAGCCAGGTCAGCTTCAGGCTTGAGAGTCCATTAATCTTAAAGCTGCCAAGTTTGAAAAACATTTCTCTATGCCGTGCTTGATTAGCATCTACCCAATTCCCACAGAAGTAATTTAGATGAAGTCCTTCATCGGTTCCATCACCCACCCCATCAAATACTCACAAATATATTTTTTCTCTGGAAAAGGGATAAGATAAATTCTTCATCTTAGTGGTATTTTGCTCTGGCACTTTAGGCTGCAATGGTTCTGTACATTTCTGCCATATCGATGACAGCTTCTTGACAATTCCCCCTTCTTCTTTGATTTCGTAAGTCTAGAGAAACAAAAAACGGCATACATCATAGGTACGTAACTTCCAAAAATTAACTAAGTTCACTGATTCCAAAGGAATCGATGTGGTAGAAATAAATGTGCATATTCAGAAAAGGCATTCCTGGCTCAGAAATCAGATGAATAAACTTAGCAATGCTCTAGAACCGTGCTGGTGAACCTATGTCATTTCTCCGGGCACGTGGAGCAGGCCGGAAACCAGAAGAGCAGCCTCCCATTGTGCATGCGCCCTCCAGGAAGATGATCTTCCTGTTTCCAGAGTGCGCATGCACATCGGCCAGCTGGTCTGGTTTCTGGCGCAAAAATCAGCAACAGGTGCGCGTGCCAAAAGACACGGAGAGGAGATCCTGGCGGTCACTCCAAAGGGAGCAGAACAAGGTAAGCCAGGGCTTCCCTCCCTGCCTGCCCATGCAGGCTTCTTGCATGGCCCCAGGCGGTCGGGACCAGCAGCCGGTGAACACAGGGTGGTGGTGGTGGGCTGCCTGAGCAGACGACCCCATGGCCTGGTCTCCTCCCCGTTAGAAGCCACCCTTCCCTGGCTGATGGCTGCTCTCTTGGCCATGCCGGGGAAGCTATAAATGTGCGCCTTGCCTGGGCTCCTCCCTGCTGGGAGACGCAGGCTGAGCAAGTGCAGCTGGTGGGGCTTTGGCGGACCAGCAGCCGGTGAGCTCAGAAATAGATTCTCCTATCAGTGGTGGGATTCAGCCGGTTCAGGACGGTTTGGGTGAACTGGTAGTTAAATTGCTGGCTGGCCCTGCCACTCCCCTCGCCACCCCTTCCAGGAGTCTCTACATACCCCATTTTGGCTCCCAAGTGAATGCAGGGCAGCCTATTAGGCCCAAAATGGGGCATGGGGTGCAGCGTGCCCCCCCCGAAGCCTGTTTTCACTCCCAGAAGGCTGCAGGGAGCCCTACTAGGCCCAAAACAGGGCATGGGGGGGGAAGTGGCGTCTACCCCGTAGCCCATTTTCGCTCCCAGGAGGCTGCAGGGAGGCCTACTAGGCCCAAAACGGGGCACCACTTGGTTCGATTCAGCCTTAAATGACACAGGTTAGGCTACAACTACCATCACTCTTCTAATGTACTTCTACCACAGTGGTGGGTTTCACTGTGTTCTGTGGGTGTTTTACTACCGGTTCTGTGGGTGTGGCTTGGTGGGCATGGCAGGGGAAGGATACTGTAAAATCTCCATGCCCACCCCACTCCAGGGGAAGATTACTGCAAAATCCCCATTTCCTCCCGATCAGCTGGGACTCAGGAGGCAGAGAATAGATGGGGGTGAGGCCAGTCAGAATTTTTACTATCGGTTCTCCGAACTACTCAAAATTTCCACTACCGGTTCTCCAGAACTGGTCAGAACCTGCTGAAACCCACCTCTGTTCTACTAGCTTTACAGAATGGTTGATCCCATTCTGTTTAGAAGTAGGGCAGGAGTGAGTAATTCAGCTCTTTGGCCCTCCTGACAAGGACAAGATGCTCTCCTGCTAGCATCAGGGTCCGATGGAAGTGAGCTCACGGTCAAATTGGGCTTGTGCTCAGTGGTGAAATCTGAACCGGTTTACTACCAGTTCGCTGGCTGCACGCGTGCGTGCGCAATGCTCACCATGCCCCAAATATGAGGTGCATCTGCACGCAGTGCATGCCAAAAGGAGGCATGGGGTAAGTATAACAGCACGCGGGTGGTGGGTGGGGTGATCAGCTGTGGTGCACAATCTTTTTTTTTAACTTTTAAAAGCATTTTTTTTACAACCTATTCAAAAGCAAAAAAAAATGCTTTTAAAAGTTAACAAAAAGGCTCTGACGATCAGGCAGCTCAGCTGGGATCGTCAGAGACTTTTTTTTAACCTTTTAAAAGCATTTTTAAAAAGAAGTGGCAAGCGGGCGACTGGGTGATTGGGTGGGCCTGGGTGCTGGGGGAGAGGGATTTTTGCTACCGGTTCTCTGAATCACCCGCCTGTCGTGTCCCACTCCTCCACTGATGGCCGGGTCAGGGAAATCCGAATCAGGCGTGCCTCTGCAGCTCTGCCAAAGTCCTAGCAAAGTTCTCAAGGCAGGCAGGAGACCAGAAAGTGACTTCAGCAAGATAAGGTAGACTTTGCCTGACTCAGAGAATGCCAGAAAACAGATCCTTTATATAGGCCATGGGGTGTGGCTCCATGACTCAGCACTTATCCAGGCCTGCCCCTCCCTTCCTTCTGTTGACGCCGCCTATCAATTCTCCTGAACGAGGGTCACTCCAGTCTGCAGCTGTTGGTAATTGACCTTCCTCAGGCTCACATGCTGTGGGGGAGGGGGAGGGGTCTAGTTGCTCCGTTTGCCTGGGCATGGAGCCAGAGCTGGGGGCTGGAGGCACTTCTTCCTCCTCAGCCTGTCTGGGCATGGAGCCAGGGCTGGGGCCGGGTGGCATGCTAGGACATTCCTCAACGTTTGGAAGCAGATAAGATGGGCCCGGCTGCGGGGAAAGCGGACGAGGCACAACACCGCCGCCATCGCTACTGGATCCGCCAATCCGGTCTGAACCGGGAGCATTTCACCCCTGCTTATGCTCCATAATCAAGTCCTTAAAACATAACCCAAATGAATAATGAATCTCCTAATAAAATCGGACTGGCTTGAGAGTAAAAAAAAAAAAAAAGGTAAAGCACAACTTGGATCAGTGATGGTTAACCTTTTTGGTGCCGAGTGCCCAAAGCACACGCATATGGGCGCAAATGCACCTGTGCATGCCCCAAACCCCAAAATGAAATGCGAGCACCCCCCTGCACATGCGCTCCACCCCCCCGTGCCCCGTTTTGGCTTCCAGGTTGGTGCAAAAGGTTTTCCAGGATCAAAATGGGGCATGGGGGCACAGTGTGAGGCCCCCTGTACCCCGCTTCGGGCCTGGAAATCCTCCTGCACCAACCTGCACCCCATGTGCATGCTCCCCACTCCCCGTGCATGCACACGCTTGTCTCCCGCATGCACCCCTCCCCCACGTATGCGCGGCAGAGACTCGAAGACCAGCTGGTTGGTGGAGCTGGGCTGGAGCAACAGCTGGCGTGCCCGCAGAGAGGGCTCTGTGTGCCACCTGTGGCATACGTAACATAGGTTCGCCATCACTGACTTAGATGAACACAAGGAAAACTGTTGGAATCTACCCAACCATCTATCTTCCCATCGAGTGGTGGGATTCAGCCAGTTTGCGCCAGTTTGGGAGAAACAGTTGTTAACTTTCTGAGCAGTTTGGCGAACTGGTTGTTGGAAGAAATCCTTAGGGCAAAGAACCGGTTGTCAAATTACTTGAATCTCATCACTGTTCCCAACTCCTTTCCTCCAGAAAAGTGGCTAGATGACACCTCTTGTATTTCCACTGCATAAAAGTGTCTGCAAAGATGGCAGTCACAAAGGTGCTCTACCAATTTTTAATGTGTGAATGTGTGCTATTCCACTCTCTCATGCACACACACACACATACACACCATGGGTGTCAGGAGTATTCCCCAGCAATTCCCTGCACTGGCACCAGCTCAACCCCAATGAGTTCCACGGGCTACTCAAATAAAGCCAACACTAGCCCTCAAGACAAAAGGGACTCCAGTCCACTAGACAAAAACAAGTTCCAACGGCAAACGCAAGTTCCAAGACAAAGGCAAACCCACAAGCAAAGGCAAGGCAAGAGCTGAAGAGATACGATCTGAATGAAGTTCGAGGCAAGAACACACGGCAAGGAAACAAACACATTGTTCCCAGTGTCGTCTCCATGTGTCTGCTGTGCTGAATAGCAAAGCTTCCGGTGCAGCCCATCAAGAAGGGCAAGGCTGCCTCCTCATGAGTGATCTGGCTGATCTCCGTTGCTCCTGCCTTTTCTCTGCCCTACGTGTTCTTGGATCTGGTGCAGAAGGCAGTTCCTCTTCCTCGTCATTGATTGGCTGAAGCTGCGTGCTTTCTCCACCTGAAACCTCAGGGCTGTCCTGCTGCAGCTGTGCTTCAGCCAAATATTTCTCAGATGGCTGTTTGGAGCCATCAACCAACTTCCCTCCAGATGTGCCTGGAATTGGTCCATCCTCTTCCCTGCTGATATCTGGAGAGGTATCTGGGGAAGCGTCCGAGGGAAATCATCACAGTTTAGTTCACACTGTTATGGCTTCCAGCTTGTCTTTTCTGACCATACCCTGTGAACCTGTATCTGCTATTTCCCTTTGTTTCTAACGTTCAAAAGTGATAAAAACAGAATCGATCCATACTTACTCTTTTAGTGGGCATCTTGATTTTCAGAATCTCCGCTTCCCGGCTCAGTACATTCCATGGTGCGTGTATTCGGACAAAACTTAATCCTTGACTCTTATCCTAAAATATGGGGGTGGGGGGGGAAGAAACATATATTGTACTGAAAGCTATCAAACCAGAAAGCTACCCATAAAATGCCCCGTGTTTCTTGGAGGTATGCAGAGATCATTTCAGCTACTTTAGGGATTGGATTTGAAACTGTGGAATAGCTATATGTTTAACAGGATTGACCAGTTCAATCAGTGCTACGATTTTCAAGGAGTAACTCATTAACATCTGATAATTAAAGGGCATCTATCTATCTGTCTGTCTGTCTATCTTCTGTCTTTCTATCTATTTCACCTCTCTCTCTCTCTCTCTCTCTCTCTCTCTCTCTCTCTCTATCTATCTATCTATCTATCTATCTATCTATCTCATATTCTATCTATCTATCTATCTATCTATCTATCTATCTATCTATCTATCTATCTATCTATCTATCTATCTATCTATCCATTATCTATCTATCTATCTATCTATCTATCTATCTATCTATCTATCTATCTATCTATCTATCTATCTATCTATCTTATATATCTATCATCTATCTATCTATCTATTTATCTATCTATCTATCATCTATCTATCCATTATCTATCTATCTATCTATCTATCTATCTAACTATTTATCTATCTATCTATCATCTATCTATCTATTATCTATCTATCTATCTATCTATCTATCTATCTATCTATCTATCTATCTATCTATCTATCTATCTATCATCTATCTATCCATTATCTATCTATCTATCTATCTATCTATCTATCTATCTATCTATCTATCTATCTATCTATCTATCTATATCATCTACCTTTTTATGCCACCCATCTCTCCCGTAAGGGACTGGGTGGCTTACAGATTATAAAAAGGTAAATCGATAAATAATTAAAATATTAAAATTATGCAATTATAAAATCTAAAACTATAGAAAAAGAACAAGACTTAAGGGATGGATGGCTAGGGGATTGAGATCTTCTTACCTGTCAACCACCTAAGGAGGTGAGACCCCTCCTCTATCTCAACTTATCTTAGAGTGAAGTCTTTATCTGGATCCAGCCCTGTCATTTAATTGAATACATGTAGTCCTCGGCTTATGACCACAATTGAACCCAAGATTTCTGTTGTTAAGCAAGACATTTGTTAAGTGAGTTTTGCCCCATTTTACCACTTCTCTTGCCTCAGTTGTTAAGTGAACCACTGCAGTCGATAAGTCAAGAACCCAGTTGTTAAGTGAATCCTGGCTTCCCCATTGACTTTGCTTGTCAGAAGGTCACAAAAGGGGATCATGTGAGCTCGGGACACAGCAACATAAATATATATGATAAATATGAATCAGTTGTGAGGCGTCTGAATTTCGATCACATGACTGTGGGGATGCCGCAAAAGTCATAAGTGTGAAAAATGGTTGTAACTCATCGTAACTTTGAACGGTCACTAAATGAACTGTTGTAAGTTGAGGACGACCTGTATTGTTTAACAGGGAGAGTTACAGAGCTCACTTCAGTGGTCAAAACTGAAGACAAACTCAAAACTTTTTAACTCAGAGGTTAAAAAAAAATAATTACAATTTGGAGTCCAAATTTTCACATGCAGCTCTGAGAGAAATGGAGCATTTTTTTATATCCAGCTGAGAGGGACAATCCTAAGGGTGAAATCCAGCAGGTTCTGACAGGTTCTGGAGAACCGGTAGCGGAAATTTTGAGTACTTTGAAGAACCAGCAAATACCACCTCTGGCTGGCCCCAGAGCGGGGTGGGAATGGAGATTTTGCAATATCCTTCCCCCAGGAGTGGGGAAGGAATGGGGATTTTGCAGTATCCTTCCCCTGGAGTGGGGAAGGAATGGGGATTTTGCAGTATCCTTCCCCTGGAGTGGGGAAGGAATGGAGATTTTGCAGTATCCTTCCCCTGGAGTGGGGAAGGAATGGGGATTTTGCAGTATCCTTCCCCTGGAGTGGGGAAGGAATGGGGATTTTGCAGTATCCTTCCCCTGGAGTGGGGAAGGAATGGGGATTTTGCAGTATCCTTCCCCTGGAGTGGGAGGAATGGGGTTTTGCAGTATCCTTCCCTGGAGTGGGGAAGGAATGGGGTTTTTGCAGTATCCTTCCCCTGGAGTGGGGAAGGAATGGGGATTTTGCAGTATCCTTCCCCTGGAGTGGGGAAGGAATGGGGATTTTGCAGTATCCTTCCCCTGGAGTGGGGAGGGAATGGGGGTTTTGCAGTATCCTTCCCCTGGAGTGGGGAAGGAATGGGGATTTTGCAGTATCCTTCCCCTGGAGTGGGGAGGGAATGGGTTTTTTGCAGTATCCTGCCACACCCACCAAGCCACACCACATCTACCAAGCCACGCCCACAGAACCGGTAGTAAAAAAGTTTGAATTCCACCACTGGACAATCCATCTCAACCTTGGATGAAACCTCTACGATGAAAAAAAATAACCATCACCCCCACCATTCAAATTCTGGGGGGAAAAAAAAATAGGGGCCAAGATGCAGGAAATTAGAAGACACATTTCAGTCGTCTCCCAAGCTTAACATCTTGCAGATCCGTCCAGACCCACCAGTCCTCAAGTCTTAAATTTGGAGACTTCTGAGTTACAGAACGAAGAATAAAAGGTAAAGGTAAAGGTTTCCCTCGCACATATGTGCTAGTCGTTCCCGACTCTAGGGGGCGGTGCTCATACCTGTTTCAAAGCCGAAGAGCCAGTGCTGTCCAAAGACGTCTCCGTGGTCATGTGGCCGGCATGACTCAATGCCAAAGGCGCACGGAACGCTGTTACCTTCCCACCAAAGGTGGTCCCTATTTTTCTACTTGCATTTTTTACGTGCTTTCAAACTGCTAGGTTGGCAGAAGCTGGGACGAGTAATGGGAGCTCCCCCATTATGCGGCACTAGGGATTCGAACCGCTGAACTGCCGTCCTTTCAATCGACAAGCTCAGTGTCTTAGCCACTGATCCACCATGTCCCTTAGAATGAAGAATACTATCCTTCAAACATGTTGTAACTGTAACTGAATATTCACTCCTTTCTTTCAAGCCAAATATTCCTGTTGAACGAGTTTCTATTCCTCCTCACAGTGAAAAAACCAAATAGTCCGAAAGAAATGTAGTCGTTTATTTAATACTTTTCTTTCGTATGTGTTTATTGTCTGTGGCTACTTTTCCTCACCACAACCTCCACTATTTGAATATTTAGTTTCTTGTGTGGTTTTTTTTTTTTATGTCTGCGAGAAGGCAATAAACCTTAAATGGAGAAATTACTCCAAGGGAGAGTTACGAAACAATAAAGACATTCGCCGCTATTGCTATGAAACTAATTTGCCCAAACTATGCTGTATTGTCAATGTTAGAGGAACTCTCAGCCAGATGTGCATCTGAATGTGTACTAAGTTTAGCGAGGTGTCTGGGGACCAGATGTGGTCACAAATTGACCAAGACTTCTCCGAAAAGAGAAGGACCAATGGAGATTCAGTGGCTTGGCAAGGCTGACTAGCGAAATAGGGATGATGAGCAGAAGGAATGCTAAGTCAATTTTCCTCCTTATTTTCTGGAAAGCGACAAACCTCTAGGCCTCTTTTGAAGCCCTGGAGAAGATGAAGATGTTTCTCTTAACACAGAATCTTTTTCCCTTTTTATTTTTTTGTTTGGGACACAAGGAACTCTAAACGCTTGTAGGGAGATGTTCCAAAGGTAACTGGACTTTCTGGTGTTTTTTTTTTCTTTGAAGAGTTTTTGCTTCCAGTCTAGAGCTGAAGAAGCTCAGAAAGCATGGTTTTGAGAGTCAGATGTGCTTTGAAATGGTCTACCTGTTGTGGTTTGTCAGCCGCCGTCCCCTCCAACAGCTGAATCAGATGAGGAGGAGGAGGCGTGAGAGTCAGGGCCAGCATCATGGCAACCTGGGAGCTCCGAGGGGGAAGAGGGAATGGAGATGGCAGAGAGAGAGAGAGAGAGAGGGAGGGAGGGAGAGGAAGAGGAAGAGAGAGAGGTGGAGTCTGGGCCGTCTGTCAGCCCACAGATAGAGAGTCAACAGCCCCCAGGTCTGAAGGTGGCTGATGAGGAAGAGGAGGAACAGCTGGGTCCAGATGTGCAGATGCACAGAAGGAAGAGGAGAGGAGAGCAGTGGAAATCTATGGGCTGATCCTTGGGACGGAAGAGCCACCGCTGCTAGCGAAGCCCCACCCTAGCTCAGGGGGCAGAGATGAATAGATGTGGCAGACAACTATTCATCTTCCAGTCAGACAGACTTGTTAGCCTGCGTTGAGCGAGAAACTTTTTGCCAGGGATGCTGGCGCTCCTAATAAAGGAATCATTGATTTAACTACAGAGGGTTTGTCATATTTTAGAGCCGGGTCAGAACACTACCCTTCTCTGACCAGCTGGACAGGAAAAGCTGTTCTCTGGGCCCAGATGGAATCCAAGGGCCAACCTCAACCATCCAGAGACATGGGCCTGTCATATCTACCTCTTCTCCCATCTCCACCTAAGGAGATTGGATGGTTGGGCTATTTGTTGCTGTTAGTTGTGAAGTCGTGTCCGACTCATTGTGACCCCATGGACAACCTTCCTCCAGGCCTTCCTGTCCTCTACCATCCTCTGGAGTCCATTTAAATTCATGCCTACTGCTTCAGGGACTCCATCCAGCCACCTCATTCTCTGCCATCCCCTTCTTCTTTTGCCCTCAATCGTTCCCAGCGTTAGGCTCTTCTCCAGTCCTTCCTTCTCATTAGGTGGCCAAAGTAATTGAGTTTCTTCTTCAGGATCTGGCCTTCTAAAGAGCAGTCAGGGTTGTTCTCCTCTAGGACTGACCAGTTTGTTCGCCTTGCAATCCAAGGGACTCGCAGGAGTCTCCTCCAGCACCAGAGTTCAAAGGCCTCAATTCTTTGGCGCTCAGCCTTCCTTATGATCCAACTTTCACAGCCATTCATTGCAACTGGGAACACCAGACCCTTGACTATACACACTTTCGTTGGCAGGGTGATGTCTATAGCTATAGCTAGCTGGGCTATAGTGGGGTGGGTGGGAAGAGACATTCATCCAAGGATGGAAAAATCTGTCTTTTTTGTGGACCTATGCAGTTGCAGGTGTCTTAAAATGACATCATTCGGTTTATTTTAAAACGACTTAGAATTTCATGCTAAAATTAGTGAATCAATATAATGCATTTCAATTTAATGTTATGTTCTGGTAGTCCATGACTTACAATCAGTAATGGTATTCAGCTGGTTCAGACCGGTTTGGGCAAACTGGTAGGGGCAACCAGCGAGTTGGCCAGCCCACCTGCCCCAGTGCTATGCCATCCTATTTAGCCACATTTTCTAAGCCGTGCGCATACGTGCAAGCCATGCCCACGAGCAAAGCACATTTTTGGTGCGCGGCAAACCGGTGGTAAAATTATGTGAAAGCCTCCTCTGCTTACAACTGTTCATTTAGTGACTGTTCGAAGTTACAACAACATTGAAAAAAGTAACTTATGACCATTTTTTACACGTAAGTTGTAAGTGTGAAAAACCTATTTTTCTACTTGCATTTTTTACGTGCTTTTGAACTTCTAGGTGGGCAGAAGCTGGGACAAGTAACAGGAACTCAGCCCATTACACGGCAGTAGGGATTCGAACCGCTGAACTGCCGACCTTTCGATCGACAAGCTCAACGTCTTAACCACTAAGCCACCACATCCTATACCTAGCTGCAGTCAATTTTCTGAATCCATTTGGTGTGGCTGGCATTCACTACAGCCTAAACACTTGAATCTGTCCCTGATAGAAGGAACAATCCCTCCCATACCACCTCAGCAGTGTTTCATTTATAGTTTGTTAGAAACATTGTTTTATAAGCATGGCGGCACTTGCAAAGTACCCTGTGGCGCTTTAGAAACACCGAGAACGTGAGCAAATGTTGGAAATGGTCTTTTAGAAGGAAAAAAAAAAGCAAAGGAATATTTTAATTATGGCACTGTCTGTTTTTGACCCAGGCCCAAGTAGGTAGTAGGAAACTCAGTCCATGAAAAAAAAAACTTTATTAAACAGCTGAGAATTACTTCATTCCCAGTGTAGTTCAACTAAATTAAAACAAATTCCTCCTAACACAAATTCCTCAGTCCTATCGCAAACCTTGGTCCAATTAGGCAAACTGCCAAAGGCCTTTCTTGGCAAATGTTCAGAAGTCATAAATACAAGAAGACGAAGCTACCAACATTGTTTTCCAGCAAAGCCCAAATGCTGTTGCTGGTCAGTTTTAAGCCTTATGGGAGGGGCTAATCATAACTTGGCCTTACTCCTAAGTCGTCCTCTTTGCTTGAGCTGCTCTTGCCTTCTGGCAGCTCTTATCATGCGTGCATTAGGAACAGGTTCCTCCTGTTCCTCTGCCTCACTACTGTCAGCCTCTGGAGGCTCTGGAGTTCGCACTGCACTCCCCAATGCCCCTGGCCCCACCTCTGCCTCATCGCTGTTCGACTCCGTTGCCAGCTCCACAGGCTGCTGGCAGACCACAACACTGTCTTTCCTCAGAAGCAGCAAAGGGACAGGTTTCGCCAGAACTATGAGAGATTTTTAGTTTAAAACAAACTAAAAATTCAGACATACTGTAAGCTCTGCACAACTTCTGGTTTAAATGACCCATTTAGTGAAGTAAGCAGCAAAGAGAAGAAGAGGCAGACCCAGACCCAAAATAAGACAAGGGGATGGAAGAAACAACAGCAACATGCTCAATGGAAAATAGGCCCGTGAAACAACTTTTAAAAACCATTTTGGTGGAAAAGTCTGGAAGAATGAAAGGAGGTGGCTTTCAATCTCTGCGTATAATGTTGAGGCATTCCATGGTCTCTCTGAATAATATGCCAGTACATCCTTTATACATCAAAACTGTTTATTCAAAGTTATTGTTTCTGTAAGAACATCATTATGGTAAAGATGCCATTCCGGGAACAGAACAGCTGCGAGAAGAATAAAGGCATAAAATACAGAAAAGAAGTTGTTTGTTTTAGGATTACGGTATTTTTTCTAAATGAAAGCATTTTCTTGTCATATAATCTTTTTCCTCTACAACCTCAACCCGCACATTTAAAGTTTGATTTCTCGAAGGGGAATGGGATAGGTGGGGGGAGAGCCTTAATAAAAGTCCTAGTGGATTTCTAGTGGACAACCATTTAAATGTGAGCCAGGAGTGTGAAGCAGCTGCCAAAAAAGCCAACACATTTCTAGGCTGCATAAACAGAGGGATAGAGAATCAAGATCACGTGAAGTGTTAATACCACTTTATCATGCCTTGGTAAGGCGGCACTTGGAATACTGCATCCAGTTTTGGTCGCCACGAGGTAACAAGGATGTGGAGACTCTAGAAAGAGTGCAGAGAAGAGCAATTAAGAGGATTAGGGGAGGACTGGAGGATAAAACATATGAAGAACTGTTGCTGGGACTGGGTATGTCTAGTTTAATGAAAAGAAGGACTGGGGGAGACATGACAGCAGGGAGATATGACCCGCCCACCCCACCCCACCTCTCTCAGGAGTCTCCACAATGCCCATTTTGGATGCAGGTAAGTGCAGGACGCACCCAGAGGCTTGGGCAGGGCAAAAAACAGGCCTACCAGAAGTTCAGGAAGGCCCGTTTCCAGCTTCTATAGGGCCTCCAGAACCTGGGGAGGCCATTTTTTCCCTCCTGGAGGCTCAAGGAAAGCCTCCGGAGCCCAGGGAAGCATTCCCTCCCACCATGGTGCAGAAGTCTGACTAGGCCATGCTCACCATGGCCACGCCTATCCACCAACCAGGCAGAGAACCCCTTGCTAAAATTTTTGAAGCCGACATCTGATGTGGAGCCTTCTTGGAACTACTGAAAGCACTAAGTTGTAGACTAGAGATAGATGATGTCATATCCCTCCCCCTCTGTAGAGAGAGGGCTGTTCAATGTTAACCTCTCTTGGAAAGAAAGAAAAAAAGCACCTTTGAGACAACCATGATCTGGATCAGTGGTCTCCAACCTTGGCAACTTTAAGATTTGGGGACTTCAACTCCCAGAATCCCTCAGCCAGCAAAACTAGCTGAGGAATTCTGGGAGTTGAAGTCCTCAAGTCTTAAAATTGCCAAGGTTGGAGACCCCTGATCTGGATGACTGAGAATCTCCATAGACTTTGTGACCTTACGAAAATGTCACTAAGGCTTGGGGCAGAGACCCATTCAATGAAACAAACAGCCCCTCCCCTACCTTTTCATCTTTAAGAAGGTAAAAGGAAGCACTTTCAATTCGCATGCCTTGTAGGCCTTCTCATCCACGTCAAACTTATTATTTTTTTTTAAATGAAAGTTCCTACCGAAAACTCGAATAAAAAAATTAACTCGTCTTCAAAATGCATGGAATATTTTATGCGTCTCTTTCTGTACCGTCGGTCCTTGACTGAACGAACATTGCTGGTACTGACATTTTCCATAACACGCAGCCTTAGCCCAAATATGCTGGCCAAGAAGATCGCTGTGCGATAGATTTTTCTCAGCTAAGGGACTGGTTTCCAGGTTGCCAAAAGAAGAGACAAAATTGTATACTCTCCCTTTATTGATTCAAACTACCATATTTTTTTGGAGTATAAGACGCACCTACCTTTTTTGATAAGGAAAACAAGAAAAAGAAATCTGCCTCTGCCTCCCAACAATTTTGCCTTGTTGCAGCAAACAGCAAACAGTCTGCTTTACTTTCATTTTCATTTTCAGGATAGCTTGATTAGCACAAGAAAAAAAATCTGCTCCCAGCAATTTACCTCCTTGCAGCAAGCAAAAGAGGCCCACACAGCAGTAGGCAACGGCAATCCCTGCAGCCTGAAACAGCTGAAAGTCGGGGACAATCAACTTGTGCTAATCAGGCTCTGCTGAAGCTGAAATGGGCTGTTTCTTCTTGCTGCTTGCTGCAAGGAGGTAAATTTTTGGGAGGCAGAAGCCAAAGGGTGGGGGCCAATGGGTGGGAGAATCTACATTCGGTGTATAAGACGCACCCAAATTTTCACCCCCTTTTAGGTGGGAAAAAGGTGCGTCTTGTACTCCGAAAAATACAGTATATGCTGAATACATAACGAGGCAGGTTAAATTGGAAGACTATGAGCATAGTTTTAAAACTTGGAGGAAGAAAAACTGTGCTCTGCTATGCTACGATATCGTTGCTCTGAGAAGCGAGCGCGTAAATGATCTGGAAGCTCTAGTAATGAAACTGAAGAAGGACAGTGAAAGAAAGAAAAATGGGACGAAGATTAAATATAAAGAAGATCAAATTACTGACAACCGGTTCAGCAACCCGGCATGGAGAACTGACAGTGAAGATAACTAAGTGGTGACAGTTTCTGCTTTTTAAGATTGATTATTCACAGTAGAGGAACAAACAGTCAAGAAATACAGTATGTTGCAGACTAGCGTTTGGTAGATCAGCCACGAAGGCCTGGGAAAAGATATTCAGATGTTGTAGTGTAAAGTTAAAAGTTTCCCCCTTTCCAGTCATGTCCGAGGCCAATTAGGGCCAGTGCTCATCTCTGTTTCTTAGCCGAGGGAGTCAGTGTTGTCTCTAGTTACTTCCGTGGTCATGTGGCCAGCATGACTATATGTTGAGGCCTGGGGTGGGATTGAAAAATTTTAGCAACCAGGTCTCTGCCCGGTTGCTGGGTAGGCATGGCCATGGGGGCGTGGCCTAGTTGGCTTCCTACACCACGGTAGGGGGGTGTTTATACTCTCCCCAAGCTCTGGAGGCTTTCTTTGAGCCTATGGAAGGGCAAAAACGGCCTCCCCCAGGCTCTGAAGGCCCTCCAGAGGCCGGAAACGGGCCTGTTTCCAGACTTCCGGTACTTCTGGTAGGACCATTTTTTGCCCTCCTCAGGCTCCGGAGGCTTTCCTTGAGGCTCCGGGAAGGCAAAAATGGCCTCCCTCTAGAGGCCAGAAATGGGCCTGTTTCTGTACTTCCTGTACTTCCAGTAGGCCTGTTTTTCATTTGCCTAGAGCCTCCACACAGGTCCTGCATTTACCTGGCATCCAAAATGGGCCACGTAGAGACTCCTGGGACTGGGACGGTGGGCAGGGTCAGCCAGTCCTTGCAACTACCGGTTTGGTGAACCAGATTAAAATTAACGTCCAGTTCGCCCAAACTAGTCCGAACCGGCTGGATCCCAGCCCTGGTTGAGGCCCATGGAACACTGCTACCTTCCCACCAAACTGTTACCTCTCCCACCAAAGGGCCTCTGGTGGCTCAGGCTGCTAAGACAGTCTGTTATTAACACAGCTGCTTGCAATTACTGCAAGTTCAAGTCCCACCAGGCCCAAGGTTGACTCAGCCTTCCATCCTTTATAAGGTAGGTAAAATGAGGACCCAGATTGTTGGGGGCAATAAAGTTGACTTTGTATATAATATACAAATGGATGAAGACTGTTGCTTAACATAGTGTAAGCCGCCCTGAGTCTTCAGAGAAGGGCGGGATATAAATGCAAATAAAAACAAAAAACATAAAAAACCTGGTACCTATTTAACTACTTGCATTCGCATGCTTTTGAACTGCTAGGTAAGCAGGAGCTGAGGCAAGTAATGGGTGAAGACGGTAACCCCAAATGCTTTTGAACTGCTAGGTGGGCAGGAGCTGGGGCAAGTAACAGGTGAAGATGGTAACCCCAAACTCTGTCCTACTTTTACTAAGCTGTTAAAGCATTATTAACAACAGCATGCGTTCATCCCTTGTAGTCCAGTTCACACAAATCGAGACAGCAACTGAGTAAGTCTAGTCTAAGGAGAAGAAGGACCAGGGGTGACATGAGAGCAGTGTTCCATATTTGAGGGGCTACCACAAAGAAGAGGGAGTCAAGCTATTCTCCAAAGCATCTGAAGTCAAGTCAAGAAGCAACGGATGGAAACTTATCAAAGAGCTATCCAGCCTAGTACTAAGGAGAAATTTCCCGTCAGAACAATTAATCAGTGGAAGGATTTGCCTCCAGAAATTGTGGGTTTCTCCATTACTGGATATTTTTAAGAAAAGACTGGACAGCCATTTTTCTGAAGTGGTATAGTTTCCCACTTGAGCAGTGGGTTAGACTAGAAGACCTTCAACATCCCTTCCAATTCTGTTATTCTTGAGATTCAAGCAAAACACATGAACAGAAGCCTTCTGAACATCCTCAGGTTATCTACCAGTGTGGCCATCTGACAACAGAGCAAAGGTCTGAGAGGCTGTTAGGCCTCAGATGGCAAGATTTTCAATTCTGCTTTTCTCTCCCTCGCAGTATTTGTAAGCCTTGGTGATTTGAAGATGAGGGTACTTTCAACTTGCAGATTTTCCTATTCCGAGAAAAAAAATGTTATTTAGACTTCATTCTATCCTATTCTTTTCTACTGTCTTCTGAAGGACTTCCCACGGTCCAGTTTAGAATACAGTAAAATATCAGCCGCGACTGAGGGAGGAGAAAACAGGTGAGGTTGTGAGGAAATTGTGGCAGAGCTGTTTTTAGGAAAATATAGTAACAATCCACTCACCAAGTATAAAACAAGAACAATTCTATAATAAATTACATAGGAAATTAATGGAACTAGAGGGTGAAAATATTTGTATAATAGGGGACCTTAATGGAGTGGTAGATAACCAATTGGACTATAAGACAATGAAAAGAAATAAAAATAAAAGATGAAAATTACCAAATGCTTTTTTTTGAAATGGCAAGAGAGTTCAATCTAGGTGATGAATGGAGACGATTAAACAAACAGGAAAAACAATACACCTTCTTCTCTCATCCGCATAACTCATGGTCTCGCATAGACATGGCCTGGATGAATCCAGAATTGATCAATAACCTAGAAGAGATGGACATCAAGCCAAATACTTGGGTGGATCATAGTCCCTTAGTATTAAAATGGAAAGGTAGGGCAAAAAAAAGAAGAGATGGACGTTAGATCAAAGAATTGTTAAAGAAAAACAATATTCACAAACCATGGAAAGGGAATTAAAGATTTTTTTTAAAAAAAGAGAATAGGAATGAAGACACTACACTACAAAATTTATGAGACACCGCCAAAGCCTACATGAGGGGGATAACTATTGAGTACATGGCAAGGAGAAATAAAGAGAAGAAGGAGCAACAAGCACAAACATTGGAGAAGCTGAAAAAATTAGAACTCCAGAAAAATCCCCAAAATATGGAAACAAGAAAGCAAATAGACCTCTCTTTTTTTTGGCAACACATCGGTAAAAAGGGCTTGGTACAGATCAGTCCCCAGATGAGGAAGGATTGAGAACAAATCCCTAGTATATTTTGATCTCTGGGGTGAGTAAGAGGAGAGCTCTCTTGCCAAAAAAGAAGATTAATCATTGGGTCACAATATGGATGCCCCGCAAAGGGCATTCCCTCCATGACCCCAACAGGGCAGATCATGCCCCTATTTAACAGCTATAACTCCTAACACTTAATGATGTTGTGTCCTATGACCATCATTTGTGTTGTAAATGTTGTGCCTTGATGGAGGTATCTTTTCTTTTATGTACACTGAGAGCGTATGCACCAAAGAGAAATTCCTTGTGAGTCCAATCACACTTGGCCAATAAATTGTATTCTATTCTTCTCCCTTGGTGCTCGTTCTGTTCCATTGGCAAACTTTGAGATCCATTTGTTTGTCCCCTTATTCAATTTCCTTGAAAACATTCTACTTGGACCCTTAGGCCCCCCGCATCTCCCACCACACCCCCAATCTGTTCTGGCTGTGATTGACCTCAGAAACTCTGAAAAACCACACCGTTGCACCCTAAACTACCTATATCAGTGATGGCTAACCTTTTCTGGACCAAGTGCCCAAAGTGTGTGCTTGTGCACACGTACCCAAAATGCATTGCGTGCGTGGCCCTGTGCATGCGCCCCACCCCCTGCGCATGTGCCTCCCATGCATGCATGTGCATCCCCCGCATGCACCCTGTCCCCTGCGCATGCGCAGCAGAGACCCAAAAATTAGCTGGCCGGCGCGAGGTGTGCACGCATGCGCAGTGGAGCGGAGCATGCCATAGGTTCGCACACGTGCCATAGGTTCGCCACCATGGACCTATATTCTATACGATTCCAATGGAGCTGCCACTTAAGCGCTGTGACTTCAACCACTAACTTCTGTGTTTCCCCTAAAATAAGACTGGGTCTTATATTAAGTTTTGCTCCAAAAGACACTTTAGGGCTTATTTTCCAGTTAGGTCTTATTTTCAGGGAAATGTGATACTAAATGCATCCGTCTGGCTGACGATCTTAACTGGGGCTTCTTTTGGGGGTAAGGCTTAAATTATCAGCATCCTGAAAAATCATGCTAGGACTTATTTTCCGGTTGGGTCTTATTTTAGGGGAAACAGGGTTGTAAGTCTGTCTTCTCTGGGCTATGTGCCCAATAAACAAACAGACAGGCAACCTTCAGAGCCCCACCTGTCAATCTAACATCTTGCCCAAAGAATCAGATCCCCACTCTTCAAATTTCCTGGTTCTTCTTTGGTCCCCCACATTTTTTTCCTGGATCAAGCTCTTCTCCAATAGCTCCTCATCCTGAAGGCAGGACAAGAAGCAATGGATAGAAATTAATCAAGGAGAGAAGCAACCTGGAATTAAGGAGAAACTTCCTAACAGTGAGGAAAATTAACCAGTGGAACGGCTTGCCACCAGAAGTTGTGGATGCTTCATCACTGGAGGCTTTTAAGAAGGACCTGGACAGCCATCTGTCTGGAATTGTACAGGGTCTCCAGCTTGAGCAGGGGGTTGGACTAGAAGACCTCCAAGGTCCCTCCCAACTCTGCAGTTCTGTTTCTGTGATTCTGTATGTTTGATGATTTCTGTACAGTTAGTCCTTAACTTACAACGGTTCATTTAGTGACAGTTCACAGTGATAAGAGCACTGAAAAAAAATAATTTATGACCTTTTTCCACATTTACCGCCATTGTAGCATCCTCGCAATCACCTGAATAAAATCTGGATGCTTATCAACTGACTCGTGTTTATGACAGTTGCATTGTCCCGGGGTCACGTGATCCCCTTTTGTGACCTTCTGATGAGCAAAATCGATGGGGAAATCCAGATTCACTTAACAGCCAGGTTAACGACTTATCCACTGCCGTGATTTGCTTAGCGGCTGCGGCAAGAAAGATATTGTGCCTCGTCCTCCCTCCTCTCCTCAGCCGGGCCCCTCCCGTCTCGTCCCGGGTCTGCTATCAGACTTGGAGTCTGATAATGAAGATGAACGGCCTGTCATGCCTCCAGCCCCCGGCCCTGGCCCCATGCCCGGACAGGATGTCAGGAATGAACAAACAAATCTCACTGATGCAGAGGCTTCCTGGCCACGCTTGATACGGACTTCCTAGACCCGGTCGTTGGAGGGGGAATGGAACACGACAAAAGATCACAAAACAGGGTCAAAACTCACTCAACGAGTGTCTCACTTAGCATCAGAAATTTTGGGCCGAATCGTGGTCGGTCATACGTCGAGGACTCTCTGTATTTTGTCGTATCTTAAGGTTGTCTTTTGTAAACCCTTCAGACTCGTAAAAGATCGGGGCAGCCCATACGTTTCATAAACAAAAGACACAGCCAGCAGCTTGCCTTCTTTCCGGAAACAGTCGTTTTGTTTTGATGTGCGACAGTTTCAAGAACTGGTTGCCGTTGGCGAGAGAAGAATCCCTGCGTCCTCTAGGGATAAGAGACCAGCTATTTAATTTCTATAGAGATTATGGTGACATTTATTGACTGGCCAGAATGCAGAATAACAGAGTTGGGAGGTACCTCCGAGGTCATCTAGTCCAACCCCCTGCTCAGGCAGGAGACCCCACTGATTCAAATACACATACATAGAGAGAGAATAGCAGAGCTGGAAGGGACCTCCGAGGTCTTCTAGTCCAACCCCCTGCTCAGGCAGGAGAACCCACTGATTCACATACACACAGAGAGAGAGAGAGAATAGCAGAGCTGGAAGGGACCTTGGAGGTCATCTAGTCCAGGGGTCACCAACCTTTCAGACCTCAGGGACCACTAAATTCAGAATTTTAAATCCCGCGGACCACTAATAGGATTTTTTTTAAAAAAAGATAAATAGTAATTAGTGCAATATTAAAAAATGCAAATTATTTTTCTGCGGACCGCCAAAATTTTCTCACAGACCACCCCTGTCCATGGACCACTGGTTGGTGACCACTGATCTGGTCCAATCCCCTGCTCAAGCAGGGGTCCTTTTCCATTTCAGACAATTGGCTGTCCTGCCTCTTCTCGAAGGCCTCCAGTTATAGAGCACCCATAACTTTTGGAGGCAAACTGTTCCACCGATTAATTATTGTCACTGACAGGAGATTTCTCCTTAATTCCAGGTTGAATCTCTTTTTATTAAGCTTCCAACTGTTTTCAGGTTCTTTGAAGAATAGGTTGACTCCCTCTTCTTTGTGGCAGCCCCTGAGATATTGGAAGGCTGCTATCATGTCTCCCCTAGTCCTTCTTTTCATTAAACTAGACAAACCCAGTTCCTGCAACCGTTCTTCATATGTTTTAGCCTCCAGTCCTCTAATCTTCTTTGTTGCTCTTCTCTGCACTTTTTCTAGAGTCTCAACATCTTTTTACCTGCTGTGGATTTACGAATCCAGTAAAACCATGGTAGCCCTAGGAAGACAGAAACACCTCCTTGCCATCAATCAACACCTTGATAAGCAGAGAATAACACCGGGATGAATACTGGAGCAACAATCAAGCAGTAAAAAAAATACCCCAATCAACGAACTACCATCGCAGACAAACAAGCTGAGAATAAACAACAGCCTAATCAAGGACTACTCCCACTGACAAGGCGAGCCACTTGTGTACAAGCAGAGACCAAACCTTACTCCTTCCCAACACTGATGATGTTACCTAGTTTGGATAATGAAATGTCCGTAAGAAAACAATCAAGCTTGGAGAACATCAAAGACCCTTCACAGTTCAAATCTGAGCTACAAAAATGCTCTTTTGGTGGTACCATTGTAGCTTGGTCATGCTGTAGGAACTATGAAATAATTGTTGTGGTCCGCCAGCAGCCTGCAGAGCTGGCAACGGAGTCGAACAGCGATGAGGCTGAGGAAGAACATGGGCCAGTCCTGAAGGCTGGGGAAGGCCCAGATGAGGGCTCTGCATCAGAGGCAGAGGTGGGGCCAGGGCCATCGAGGAGTGAGATGCGGACTCCAGAGCCTCCAGAGGCTGACAGTAATGAGGCAGAGGAACAGGAGGAGCCTGTTCCTAATGCACGCATGAGAAGAGCTACCAGAAGGCAAGAGCAGCTCAAGCAAAGAGGACAACTTGGGAGTAGGGCCAAGAGATGATTAGCCCCTCCCATAAGGCTTAAAAGACCAGCAATGGCACTTGGGCTCTTTGCCAGAAAACAACGTTGAAAGCTTCATCTTGTTGCATTTGTATCGGTGGCTTCTGAACTTTTGCCAAGAAAGACCTTTCGTTGTTTGCCTAATTGGACCAGGGTTGGTGATAGGACTGAGGAATTTGTGTTGGGAGGAATTTGCTTTAGTTTAGTTGAACTACGCTGAGAATGAAGTAGGTCTCAGCTGTTTGAATAAAGTTTGTTTGTTTTTACACTGACTGAGTTTCCTACTACCTATTGGGGCCTGGGTCACAACAATAATTTTAGGCTGAGAGAACGACCCAATTCCTTCAAAATGCTTGTCCCCTTTCCACATTGATTCCAGACGGTTGAGAAATAACACGAAGATGATATTAAGCATAATGTATTTGTCAAGGGAGGTTCTAGATGCAGCTCCAGCTGTCCTAAAAAAGGAGGGATTAGCATCTGACAAAGCTGGTAAAAAGAGCCAAACGTAGCCTCAGAGTAGGAATATGGCAAACCTAGACAGCGTACTAAAAAGCAGAGACATCACCCTGCCAACAAAAGTGTGTATAATCAAGGCTATGGTTTTCCCAGCTGCAATGGATGGCTGTGAAAGTTGGACCATAAGGAAGGCTGAGCATCAAAGAATGGAGGCCTTTGAACTCTGTGCTGGAGGAGACTCCTGCGAGTCCCTTGGACTGCAAGGCGATCCAACTGGTCAGTCCTAGAGGAGATCAACCCTGACTGCTCTTTAGAAGGCCAGATCCTGAAGATGAAACTGAAATACTTTGGCCACCTAATGAGAAAGAAGGACTCCCTGGAGAAGAGCCTAATGCAGGGAACGATGGAGGGCAAAAGAAGAAGGGGACGGCAGAGAACAAGGTGGCTGGATGGAGTCACTGAAGCAGTAGGCATGAGTTTAAATGGACTCCAGAGGATGGTAGAGGGCAGGAAGGCCTGGAGGAACGTTGTCCATGGGGTCACGATGGGTCGGACACGACTTTGCAACTACGAACAACAAAAGGAATATGTGGCCATTCTGATGTGTTTTCTTCTCCTATTCACGTTCGATTTTTGCTCATTTATGTTACAAGATGGGGTTTTCAAGGGGACTAGGGTTTGTGGCTGGATCCACTGGGAAGGTTCAGATGCAAGTCTAATATTCAGATACTCCAGGTCCCTGCAGGCTTCTCAGGATGAAGCCCGGGGGATAGGCAATGTCTCTAGACTGGAAAGGTTTAGCAAGAGGCTGGGATGATATAACAAATTTCATTTTTTTCCCCATTGTATACACACATGCTTTGTTTTGTTTTTAATCAGCAAAGTCTCTAGTTATATCGTTTTAGCATACTCGAAAGTCCTTGAAGAGCTTCTCAGAAAGTCAGCATGGACAAGAGTGAGCCATCAGCCTCAGCTTTTTAAAAGCAAAGAACAGTTCTCCGTCTTTGACTAGTCTGCACATTACACAAAGCTACCAGTAGCTTTAATAAGGTAAAGGTAAAGGTTCCCCTTGCACATATGTGCTAGTCGTTGCTGACTCTAGAGGGCAGTGCTCATCTCCATTTCAAAGCCGAAGAGCCAGCGCTGTCCAAAGACGTCTCCGTGGTCATGTGGCCGGCATGACTCAACGCCAAAGGCGCACGGAACGCTATTACCTTCCCACCAAAGGTGGTCCCTATTTTTCTACTTTCATTTTTTTTTACGTGCTTTCAAACTGCTAGGTTGGCAGAAGCTGGGACAAGGAACGGGAGCTCACCCCGTTACACGGCACTTGGGATTCGAACCGCTGAACTGCCGACCTTTCGATTGACAAGGTCAGCGTCTTAGCCACTGAGCCACCTTCAGCTTTAATAAAACAGCTCTATTCAAAAACTTGAGCCAGAACAAAACAAGCCGCGTGATGTTTTCGTGCGACGCACGGCCCAGATTTCTATTTATCTTGACGCCTCCAGCTGAGAGGACAAGCGCATGGAGCAACTGGCCCGAGACAGGACTGTCTCTCCTACGGTGGCAACCAGAATGCAACTCCATCCGGTGAGGACATCTGCCCTTTTGGGATGCGTCTTGGAGGCTGCAGCCAAGCACGGAGTAATAGGGTCCCCTCTGTTGCACCAGCTGCCTTGTTGGGCTTAGAGGCAAAGGGGATTCTCTTAGCAACTGGCCAGATTAAAGAAGGCCGAGCCGATTGAGGCCTGTCCAGATCTGCAATTCAGCAGAATCGGTAAACAAAGAATAAACAAAGGAAGCTGATCCCGTATCCACACGCTCCATTTCTTTCAGACTGAGTTTTTAATTAAGAGTTAAATGCATTCCACTAAAAGAATCTGCTGTATCAATTTGATAGATAAATCAGAGCAAAGACAATTGGGGGGATAAAGATGATTAGGGGACTCGAGGCTAAAACATATGAAGGACGGTTGCAGGAATTGGGTACGTCTAGTGTAGGGAAAAGGAGGACTTAGGGGTGACATGATAGCAGTGTTCCAATATGTGAGGGGCTGCCACAAAAAAGAGGGGGATCAACCTATTTTCCAAAGCACCAGAAGGCAAGACAAGGAACAATGGACGGAAACTAGTCAAGGAGAAGCAACTTAGAACGAAGGAGAAATTTCCTGACAGAACAATCAACCAGTGGAACAGCTTTTCTTCAGAAGTTCTGAGTTCTCCAACACTGGAGGTTTTTAAAGAAGAAACTGGACAGCCATGTCTCTAAAGTGGTAAGGGTCTCCTGTTTGAGCAGGGGGGTTAGACTAGAAGACCTTCAAGATCCCTTCCAACTCTGTTATTCTGATTCTAATGCTTGGGGATTTACCTCTCACCGAATTGTGAGTTCCCCAATTAAAAACCTGGTGGATATTATTTATTTATTTATTTATTTATTTATTTATTTATTTAATCGCATTTTTATACCGCCCTATCTCCCAAGGGACTCAGGGCGGTTTACAGCCTAATAAAAACAATACATATAAATACAAAATAAAACACCAATTTAAAAAACTTATTAAATAAGGCCGAATATTAAAACTACAATAAGATAATAAAACCCCGTTAAAACCAAATTTAAAATTTAAAATTCTAGTCCATCCTGCGCAGATAAATAGATGTGTCTTAAGCTCGCGGCGAAAGGTTCGAAGGTCAGGAAGTTGGCAAAGTCCTGGGGGAAGTTCGTTCCAGAGGGTGGGAGCCCCCACAGAAAAGGCCCTTCCCCTGGGTGTCGCCAGCCGGCACTGCCTGGCTGACGGCACCCTGAGGAGTCCCTCCCTGTGAGAGCGCACGGGTCGGTGGGAGGCAATCGGTGGCAGCAGATGGTCCCGTAAGTATGGTTTGAATCTCAGCATAATACTTCAAATTCTGTGCACTAGCTCAGGGGTCTGCAAACTTGGCTCTTTTAAGACTTGTGGACTTCAACAAGCTCAGAGTCTTAGCCAACTGAGCCACCGTGTCCCTCTGTAGGGCTAAAGCAGGACAATTGCGTGCACAAGACCCAGGGAATATACGAACAGGATCAAAGAAACTGTCCATGACGAGACAACCGAACCCACGCTGTTGAGTTTCTCTTACCTCCACCTCCTTTTCTAACTCCAAGCCAGCTTCCACCAGGTTGCGTTCAAACTCCTCCCTCTGCTCCTCTTTTGCAACCTCCAAGGCGTCTTGTGGACCGACATCAATGACCTGGGCTTCTGGAGTAGATCCTTCCTGTTGTTTCTGCTGGCTTTTGGTGGTCTCCCCATTAGAAATAATCGCCAAAGAGCCCGGCCTATGTAAGGGGCCTTGAGAATCCCCACCGTGGTCCGAGGGATGTTTTCGATAATGGTAGACTAAGACGTAGTCCACTTTCCTCTTGCTGTCTCGGAAATGCATCCCTCCGGGTGACGGCGATGGACTTTCTGAGACGCCAGACTGAGCCCCATCCAGATAATTGTTAATCACCTGGAAGAAAAGCAGAAAGCATTCAGCAAAAGATGTGATGAACAGAAACCACTCCCGGGCTTCCTACTTGTAAAACCAGTGAAAAGAGAGAGAATGTGCCGGATGGGCAGAGAATCTGTTATTAACTGTTGCGTTTGAAGGAATGGAGCAGATGGGACTCAGATTAAAACCACGCAGGAGGCTTTGAATTCACAAGCTTTGGGCACCAAGGCATTTGACAGAGTAAATAATTTTGGACGATCGATGGATATAATCCCAGACTGGTGTGCAAAGAAAGCAAGTCCCACCCTATTTAAAAAAAGAGAGAGGGAGAGAGAGAGAAAAGAATAAAAGAACAAAAGAACACAGAGGCTGGAGGAAGCTATGTTTATTTATACGTTCTCCTCGCCTCGTGTAGCTTAACTCAGATTCCCTTTGCTTTTCCTCTTAGCAGTATAAATAAAAGCATAAAAGGCATCCTCACTCCCTTCCTTCTTAAGCTCCTATACATCCTGAGCTATTCAAGGATTTAACCAGTTTCTCTCCAAACATTTATACGCACAATTGAAACTCAACCAAAGTTGACTTTGTAAATATACAAATAGAATGAGACTATTGCCTTATACACTGTAAGCCGCCCTGAGTCTTCGGAGAAGGGCGGGATATAAATGTAAAAAAAAAAAAAAAACCACACTCAGTGTTCTGGTAGTCTTGGAAACCACCAAATAAGCAGGGTTTTTGGTTGCTGTTGTTTTTTTTAAAAAGTTGCAAAGTATTGTTTATATACAATGAACATAGAATCTAGGACTCAGCCGATTAACAGAGGTCCACCTTTTTTGATATTTATTTAAAGAAATAATTGCACCCTATCTTTTGACTGCTTTTGATCAGTGGTGGGTTTCAAATTTGTTTACTACCGGTTCTGTGGGCGTGGCTTGGTGGGCGTGATGTGGCTTGGTGGGTGTGGCTTAGTGGGCTTGGCAGGGGAAGGATACTGTAAAATCTCCATTCCCACCCAACTCCAACATTACACTACGGTAAAATCTCCATTTCCTCCCCAATCCAGGGGAAGGTTACTGCAAAATCCCCATTTCCACCTTATCAGACTTGGGAGGCAGAGAATAGATGACGGCGGGGCCAGTCAGAATTTTTACTACCGGTTCTCCGAACTACTCAAAATTTCCGCTACCGGTTCTCCAGAACTGCTCAGAACCTGCTGAAACCCACCTCTGCTTTTGATCTTCGCTAACCAGCTGAGGCTCAATTAACAAACCAGCATTGACTTCCTTACATTCATATAAGTGTCCTATCCTATCAATGCCAAGTAACCCACAACTGGGTGGATTCATATATTGGGTGGATGCACAATGGCTTGTAACACTGAGCCAAAACGTAGTTTCCTTAAGAAGTTGGAATTGCTAGGCTGTGTGAATACAGCCAGATGATTTGGTTTTCAGTCTTTACAATATTTGAGGGGCTGCCACAAAGAAGAGAGGGGGGGTGTCAACCTATTCTCCAAAACACCAGAGGGCAAGATAAGAAACAATGGATGGAAACTAACAAGGAGAGAAGCAACCTGGAATTAAGGAGAAATTTCCTAACAGTGAGGAAAATTAACCAGTGGAACAGCTTGGCTTCAGAAGTTGTGGATGCTCCATCACTAGAGGCTTTTTAAGAAGAGACTGGACAGTCGTTTGTCTGGTATAGGATCTCTTTCCTAAGCAGGGGGTTGGACTGGAGGACCTCCAAGGTTCCTTCCAACTCTGTTATTCTGTTGTTCAGTCATTGAGGACGATATAAAACAAAAGTGTTTCCGCTAACTAAGGAGTCCCGGAAAGGACATTTTGAAGAGGATCACTCTGAGAAGCCGTTTCATCTGCTATCTATCTGAATATGGCAAATATTTCCATGCACGTATCCTTGGTTTATCATTGCAATTGAGCCCAACATTTCTGCTGTTAAGTGAGACGTACATACAGTAGCGGCCAAAATTGTGGAAACCTTTTCGGAAAAGTGTATTTTCTAAAACTAGCTAATAACACCCCCTTTTTTTTTCCTGGGAGTAGTACCATAAAATTATATATCAATGGAAAGATAATTGAATCAAGAATGTAATGCAATAACTTTTATGAAGGATTTGCTATTAGAATAGCAGTTGCAGTTTAAAGAAGAAAAGTGAAACATGTAGAAAAAACGAGATATGCAAAAATGATCACCATGTCAGTTAATACTTAGTTGGGTAACCTTTACCATGAATTACGGCCTTACGTCGTCTTCCCATGGAGTGAACCCAGTCTTTTAGTTCTGCAGCTGTTAACATGTGATTGAATGATGGCTTCTATTAACTGGGTTTTATTGCTGGGTCGCTTCTGACTAGCAAGTTTCTTTAGTCGGCTCCATAGATTTTCAATTGGGTGAAGGTCTGGGCTATTCCCAGGCCATTCCAGCAGTGGAATAGGATTATCTTGAAACTCCAAAAAAAAAAAAAAAAGGGTGATATTAGCCATCAAACCTCAAAAATACACTTTTCCCAAAAGGTTTCCACAATTTTGGCCACTATGGTAAGTCACATTTTTCATTGCCATTGTAATTGTAAATGGTCACTAAATGAGCTGTCGTACGTTGGGGATTACCTCTATAGGAGGCTGGGGAATTTTGCGCCATTGTAAGTTCGGTCATTAAACGAATAGATTATACATTGAAGACTATCTATCTGTATGTGGTTAACTTCAGGGAGCAAAGTTATGGTATGTTTCTCTATCTGAGTTCCAAGACAACAATGCTTCAGCGTCTGTGAACGCTCGACAAGAACAAGGGAATAGGGGTTACAGTGTTATTGTCTTGGGAGACATCGATTTGAAAACAAGTCCTCCTTAGAAAGCCCCGCTTAGCAACAGCATCCAAATAAGCAGGTAGTTCAATGTGCCCTTTTTTCATTTTTGTAAAATAATAATAATAATAATAACAACAAATGCACCTTGTGAAATACAGAATTCCTTATGCATGAGACATATGCCAAGATCCCACTGTCTCTTCTTTTAAATGCAAAGTTAGAATTTAGAATAGCAGAGTTGGAAGGGACCTTGGAGGTCTTCTAGTCCAACCCCCTGCCTAGGCAGGAAACCCTACACCACTTCAGACAAATGGTTATCCAATAACTTCTTAAAAACTTCCAGTGTTGGCGCATTCACAACTTCTGGAGGCAAGTTGTTCCACTCATTAATTGTTCTAACCATCAGGATATTTCTCCTTAGTTCTAGGTTGCTTCTCTCCTTGATTAATGTCGCCAAAGCTTTCCCTTAATAGACTCGTGCCCAATTAAAAGACAACCTACTATATCTCTATCTCTATCACTATCTCTCTCATCTCTCTCTCTCTCTCATTTCTATCTCTCTCTCTCTCATCTCTCTCTTTATCTTTATCTATCTATCTCTGTCTATCTCTATCTCTGTCTCTATCTCTATCTCTCCATCCATCCATCCATCCTGGTATATATATATTTGCATTTCCTCAGATTTGTTTTTTCCTTGTTTTTAACTTTCTTTCTATTCTTTTCAGTCTACCAGTATAGAAATCTGGATGCTCCATTGAAAGAAATCCAGTTTTCAAAGCTTTGTTTGTAACAAAGATGTTGAGACTTTAGAAAAAGTGCAAAGAATAGCGACTAAGATGATTAAAGCCCTGGAGACTAAAACGTACGAAGAATAGTTGCAGGAATTGGGTTTGGCTAGTCTAGAGAAAAGAAGGACCTGGTGGGGACATGATAGCAGTATTCCAGTATTTGAGAGGCTGCCACAAAGCGGAGGGGGTCAATTAATTTTCCAAAGCAACAGAGGGCAGAAACAAGAAATGATGGATGGAAACTAATCAAGGAGAGAAGCAAGCTGAAATTGAGGAGAAGCTTCCCGACAGTGAGAACAATTAACCCGTGGAACAACTTGCTCCAGAAGTTATGAATGCTCCAGCACTGGAAGTTTTTAAGAAGAGACTGGACAGTCACTTGTCTGAAATGGTATAGGGTCTCCTGCTTGACCAAGGTCCCTTCCAGCTCTATGTTATTTTACTTTTCATAGCATTAATTTGCAGAAGATGCTTATATATACACATTTAATCTGATGTCAAGAGTGCCAAGAATAACAACACAGATGATAAGAAATCTGGAAACTAAACTGAATGATTGAGGGAACTAGGTATATCAAAGAGAAGGATTGGGGATACATGATATGATAAAAGTCTTCCAGTATTTGTGGGGCTATCACAGAGAAGAGGGGATCGACCTATTCTCCAAAGCACCTGAGGACAGGACAAGAAGCAATAGATGGAAGATCATCAGAAGAAAATCCAACTTGGAACTAAGGAGAAACTTCCTGACAGTGAGAACAATTAATCAATAGAATAGCTTTGTCTGTGGGTGCTCCATCACTAGAGGTTTTCAAGAAAAGATTGGACAACCATTGTCTGGAATGGAATAGGATCTATTGCTTCAGCAGAGGGTTGGACTAGAAGACCTCCAAGGTCCCATCCAGCCTTATGTTTCTACATAACTCTAGGTAACTGCGCAAAGCACAAGATGTTAGCCTACCTTATCTTCTCTTTACAGCAGATAGAATTCCACTGTACCCTTATTTATTTATTTTATTTATTATGAAATTTATTTGTACCCGATGACTCTGGATGGCCGTCTTATGGTGCCTTCCATCCTTTTCCCACTTTTTCGTTTTTTCTTCTTCTTCTTCAGAAAACAGGATATTTAAAAGTCATCCATACTTGCAAGATTTGACTATAAAATACCCAATTAATCAAGAGGTACCCTTCATTTAGATGTAAAAATTTGCAGAACAACGGAGCTACCAGGTTTGTACCGATTGCACAGCTACGGGGGGAAAAAAACCATAGGATTTGGTGCTGATCGTAGAAAGAAAACACATTTCCAGTTCTTATGCTTGCCGAAGAAATTTGCAAGCTACACACGCACGCACAAACACACACACAAAATCTGGAACCAACCGCAGTGATTTGCATAGAATTGTGGCCAGCTAGGAATTGAAGGTTTCATGTAACACACAAAATATATTCTTTTTCTTCATGACTGGGGAAAAGAAACGACATTTGTGTTGATTTGTTGATTTTTCCTTCAGAATTTCCTTCAGAAATTGTGGGTATCCCATCACCGGAGTGCTTTCAAGAAGAGACAGGACAGCCATTTGTCTAAAATGGTGTGGACTCTCCTGCTCATGTAGGAGGTTGGACTAGAAGACCTCCAAGGTCCCTTCCAACTCTGTTATTCTATGGGACCCTGCAATTTCAATGGTCTGTTGATGGCAGAACTGTGGCTAACCTCATTAAGGGATTATTTCGTAATTTATTCTGCGCCAGTCAAATCTCTCACGGTATTTTTTAATGTGTCCTCATCGTGTCATTTCTAGGTTGTACTTACAGGCAGTCCACGCAGATTCTCCGGCTCCATTCCTGCCAGAGCGGGAAGTCTTAGTCTGAAATTTCCGATCTACCTTTCCAAACGGGGAGAGGCAGAGCACATCCCAGCCCCTGGAGTCACCATATCCTCCTTGCAAATCTAGGAAGAAACCTTGGGAAATCCATCGGCCAAGTTCTTCCTTTCTGTGTGGAAAGTTGAAACGAGAAAGCTGCACGGAGAATCCCAAGGACAAAAAAAAAACCTAAGTACAACCAGCGCGGTTTGCAAAGAAGTTACTGAAGCTGTTGTGCTTCTTCGTGAACTCGGCCTCCCCAGTGGATTCATTCCAGGAGCTGCCATCGGAGAGGTCACCATAGTAACTCCAGAGAGAAAGAAGCAGGTGCAACCACCAGGAGAGAAAAACTTTCAGAGCCCGCAGAGATGCTCGCCTTGAGCCTGCAGAAAAGGCCCAGGTGGTCCCAGTCTCAATGGAGATTAGGATAACGAAGGATGGGATGGTAGTTCTGGAATCCTGATTGGGGGGAAAGGCTCCGTGGAACTTTGGTCTGCTAAAACCCACGGTGGGCGTTAGCACAATGAGTACTGCTCATCGCACTTAGTACTGCTAGATTAACAGTAACAGAGCTGGAAGGGACCTCGGAGGTCATCTAGTCCAACCCCCCTACTTACGCAGGAGACCTGTACTAGGGATTCGAACCACCAAACTGCCGACCCTTTCTGATGGACCCAGCTCAACGTCTTAACCCCTGAACCACCTAGTCAGAAAGCATCTCCTTTGTGGCAAAGCGCTACTCATGTTTATTCTTTCGGAGTAATTGAGGATGGAGAAGTCACAGATTGATAATGCTGGAGAAGGCTTTTGGGGTTAACGGAAAAAGAACTGGAGAAATGTTTTTGGAACTTTTGTTATTGTGTACAGTAGTGGCCAAAATTGTGGAAACCTTTTGGGAAAAGTGTATTTTTGAGGTTTGATGGCTAATAACACCACTTTCTTTCTTTCTTTCTTTTTTGGAGTTTCAAGGTAATCATATTCCACTATTGGAATGGCCTGGGAATCGGTTGCAATTTTGGTCGCTACCAGTTTGTTCACGGGCGCATGCACACAGTCACATGCAACACTTCTGTGCATGTGCAGAAACATCCAAGTGTGTGGGCGGAGCCTCCCACCACTGCCGCTACTGGTTCGCCCGATCCGGCGTGAACCGGTAGCAACATCTGGAAATAGCCCAGACCTTAACCTAATTGAAAATTGATGGAGCCGACTAAAGAAACTTGTTAGTCAGAAGCGACTCAGCAATGAAACCCAGTTAATAGAAACCATCCTTCAATCTTGGCTTCATGTGATAACAGTTGCAGAACTAAAAGATTGGGTTCACTCCAAAAAGGGCCTCTGGTGGCTCAGCAGACTAAGTCTGTTTGTTATTAACACAGCTGCTTGCAAGTTCAAGTTCCACCAGGCCCAAGGTTGACTCAGCCTTCCATCCTTTATAAGGTAGGTAAAATGAGGACCCAGATTGTTGGGGGCAATAAAGTTGACTTTGTATATAAATATACAAATGGATGAAGACTATTGCTTAACACAGTGTAAGCCGCCCTGAGTCTTCGGAGAAGGGCGGGGTATAAATTCAAATAAATAAAAAAATAATAAAATGTGAAGACATTGTAAGACCATAATTCATGTTAAAGGTTACCCAGCTAAGTATTAACTGACATAGTGATAATTTTTGTATATCTTGTTTTTTCTATGGTGATAATTTTTGTATATCTCGTTTTTTCTATATGTTTCACTTTTCTTCTTTATGCTGTGACTGCTATTCTAATAGCAAATCCCTCATAAAATTTATTGCATTATATTCTTGATTAAATTATCTTTCCATCAATATATAATTTTATGGTACTACTCCAAAAAAAGGGGGGATGTTATTAGCTAGTTTTAGTAAATACACTTTTCCCAAAAGGTTTCCACAATTTTGGCTGCTACTGTATGTTGACTGCAGCAAGACTCTTGTAGGCACAAAAATGGAAGGACTCTTCGATTCCTACCATGGACAAACAGTTGCAGAAGTTGATGGGAGTTGGCCGAAACTCCAAAACTGACCACTAAAACGACGCTATAGAGCATTGCACACCAGAACAACTAGACACAAGAACAGTTTTTTCCCGAAGGCCATCACTCTGCTAAACAAATAATTCCCTCAACACTGTCAGACTATTTACTGAATCTGCACTACTATTAATCATTTCATAGTTCCCATCACCAATCTCTTTCCACTTATGACTGTATGACTATAACTTGTTGCTGGCAATCCTTATGATTTATATTGATATATTGACCATCAATTGTGTTGTAAATGTTGTACCTTGATGAAGGTATCTTGTCTTTTATGTACACTGAGAGCATATGCACCAAGACAAATTCCTTGTGTGTCCAATCACCCTTGGCCAATAAAATTCTATTCTATTCTATTGTTTCCATGTGGAAACCACTTCTGAACTTCATGCTTGATGTGCAGAAGAATGAAATTCTAACTTTGGGTTTTACCGATCAGACTGTTGGCTCTTTATAGAAATGGCTGGTTCGCATTATTATGAAAGAGCAAAAAGTTATGATTGGATGTTAATTCCTTATTTTACTGCAACAGAGAGAGTCGGAAGTCAATGCTTCTTTTTCTTTCTTATCTTTCCTCACCTCTCCTTCCCCTTTTCCCGCTCACTGCTTTTCTATTTAATATGTATTTTACATTACTTTATAACTCAATAAAAAATGTTAATAGCTGGAGAAGGCCAGTTGTGATGTGGTCTTGTCTGCCTCTTGTTGCAAATTAAGAAAATGGAGAGCAATGTTTTGCTGTGGAAGTTCTTGAGATGTAGTCCTGGGTGGTCCTAGGGACCAATCTTCTGGGTCCAGCTCATGGCTGGTTGCTTTGGTGGTCACAACTTGTACCAGAAAATACCGTTAAAATGAACAGATAAAAGAATAACAGAGTTGGAAGAGACCTTATAGGTCTTCTAATCCAGCCTACTACTATACCATTTCTGACAAATGACTATCCAATCACTTTTTAAAAACCTCTAGTGATGGAGCACACACAACTTGTGGAGGCAAGACATTCCGCTGGTTAATTGTTCCCGTTGTCAGGAAATTTCTCCTTAGTTCTAAGTTGGCTCACTTTGATTAGTTTCCATCCATTGTTTCTTGCCTTGCCTTCTGGTGATATGGAAAATAAGTTGGCCATCTCTTCTTTGTGGCAGCCACTCCAATATTGGAGCACTGCTATCACGTCCGTCTTTTCACTAGACTAGACAACCCCAATTCCTGCAACTTTTCTTCATATTTTTTAGCCTTTCGTCCTCTAATCATCTTTGTTGCCCATCTCTGCACTCTTTCTAAAACCAAGTCCAAAGCTGTAACTTAAAATAATCTCTGTGCAGAATTCTTGTTTTAAATAAAAACCTTTATGAAGGTTTTTTGTTCTTTCCTTCTGTTCCATCACGTCCATTTCTCAGACACTGCCTAAATGCTTTTCTCGGCAAGGTTTTTCAGAAGTGGTATGCCATTGCCTCCTTAAGTCCTCTCCTTGATACGTTTCCATCCATTACTTCTTATTGTGCCTTCAGGTGCTTTGGAGCAGAGGTCTCCAACCTTGGCAACTTTAAGACTTGTGAATTTGAACTCCCAGAATTCCTCAGCCAGGTTTGCTGGCTGAGGAACTCTGGGAGTTGAAGCCCACAAGTCTTAAAGTTGCCAAGGTTGGAGACTTCTGCTTTGAAGAATAGGTTGCTCCCCTCTTCTTGTGGCAACCCCTTAGATAAGGTTATCTAAACAAGTTATCTTAGGGTGAAAAATCCCTATATTCCTCTATGTAGATGTTGCTGCCATAATTCCACAAACTTATCTACAAAAAATATATCTACAGACCCCTCACATCCTGGACATAAACTGTTTCAACTCCTACCCTCAAAACGACGCTACAGAGCACTGCACACCAGAACAACTAGACACAAGAACAGTTTTTTCCCGAAGGCCATCACTCTGCTAAACAAATAATTCCCTCAACACTGTCAAACTATCTACTAAATCTGCACTACTATTAATCTTCTCATCCTTCCTATTACCTCTCTCCTTTCTACTTATAACCTTGTTGCTTGTATCTTTACAATTTATATTGTGTTATTTAAGTTACTAGTATGATTTTGATTGCTTGTTTAGCATCCTATGACTATCACTAAGTGTTGCATCTTATGATTTATGATGAATGTATTTATGATGACTATGATCATGATTTATCACTTATATCTTTTATGTACACTGAGAGCATTTGCACCGAAGACAAATTCCTTGTGTGTCCAATCACACTTGGCCAATAAAGAATTCTATTCTGTTCTGTTCTGTTCTGTTCTGTTCTGTTCTGTTCTGTTCTGTTCTGTTCTATTCTATTCTGTTCTGTTCTGTTCTGTTCTGTTCTGTTCTATACTTCTATAGGGGTGTAAAGAGCAATAGGCACAATATTTTGGCACAGTAAAACTCACTTGGAGGGTCCTTGGTGCTCCCTGAGCTTGGTTGTTTTCTTGCAGATGTTTTATTACCCAAACTAGATAACATCAGAAGTGCTAGTCCAGGCACTAATCCAACCAGACAGGACTAATAACTGTTAAGTAATTTCTTATTCATCATAAAAAAGGTAAAGGTAGGATTCCCCTCACACATATGTGCTAGTCGTTCCCCACTCTAGGGGGCAGTGCTCATCTCCGTTTCAAAACCAAAGAGCCAGCGCTGCCCGAAGACGTCTTGGTGGTCATGTGGCCGGCATGACTCAACGCCAAAGGCGCACGGAATGCTGTTACCTTCCCACCAAAGATGGTCCCTATTTTTTCTACTTGCATTTTTTTACATGCTTTTGAAATGCTAGGTTGGCAGAAGCTGGGACAAATCACGGGAGCTCATCCCATTACGCGGCGCTAGGGATTCGAACCGCTGAGCTGCTGACCTTTTTAAAAAAAAACTGGATGCTCTCATTCATAAGTGTTACACTAGACAGATTTCAGAGAAGTTTAAATATCTCAGTGGTAATCACAATTTACTTACAGAAGTTTTGCAGGTTTTCCTGTGTTTCGTTGGTCCTGATATCCCGTTGACTTGGTCAACATGCATAAAGGGATGGCCCTGAGGGACAGTGAGGTACTCTTTGCTTTCTTTTGACACTGAGGTCCTGATGGCTTTTTTACGGAGAGTAGACGAGGGAGTTAAAGGAAAATCTGAGGAATAAAAGTAAAGAGGAGTCATGATCTCAAAAAAATATTTTTTTTATTAACAAAATAACAAAGTTGGAAGGGACCTTGGAGGTCTTCTAATCTAACCCCCTGCCTAGGCAGGAAACCCTACAGCACTTCAGACAAATGGTTATCCAACATCTTCTTAAAAATTTCCAGTGTTGGACCATTCACAACTTATGGAGACAAGTTGTTCCACTGATGAATTGTTCTAACAGTCAGGAAATTTCTCTTTAGTTCTAAGTTGCTTCTCTCCTTGATTAGTTTCCACCCATTGCTTCTTGTTCTACCCTCAGGTGCTTTGGAGAATAGTTTGACTCCCTCTTCTTTGTGGCAGCCCCTGAGATATTGGAACACTGCTATCACGTCTCCCCTAGTCCTTCTTTTCATTAAATTTGACATACCGAGTTCCTGCAACCATTCTTCATATGTTTTAGCCTCCAGTCCCCTAATCATCTTTGTTGCTCTTCTCTGCACTCTTTCTAGAGTCTCAACATCTTTTTTACATTGTGGCGACCAAAACTGGATGCAGTATTTATTATTATATTTTTTTATTTTAATCAACGTAAGTGCTTAGTGAACATTGCATTGTCTGGGTTATTTTACTTATACAATCCAATATTAATAGAAATAATACTGATATTACTGCCAATAATAATAATGATCGTAATAATAACAATAATAATAGTCATCATGATGAGTTGTTAATTTATGTATAATCATAATCTTATATTTTATAATTTGTACCTAGAAGTAATCTTTTATCCTTTAATTTCTACTATTTTCTAGCCGCTGTTAAAATATATTCCATGTTAAAATAATATCGTCTTTCTCCCTTGTCCTTTAATTTTAGTGTCAGTCTATCAATCTCTGCACAGTCTAATATCTTTTTAATTATTTTCTCTTCTGTGGGGGTGTCCTCATTTTTCCAATATTCTGCAACTACAATTCTCGCCGCTGTAACAATAAATATGTATTCACTTTATTATAGTTTTGTGGTATCATACCTAACAAAAATATTTCTGGTTTTAAACCTATGTGCTGCTTTATTTTATGGGTTCTAAATTTTTGCAATTTTATAGGGAGATATTTTATTTAAGGCCAATTGAATAAGTTTTTAAGGGTTGTTTTTAGTATTGTATGTGTAGTTTTTGTTTTTATTTTGGCTGTGCACCGCCCTGAGTCCTTCAGGAGAAGGGCGGTATACAAATTAAAATATTATTATTATTATTATTATTATTATTATTATTATTATTATTATTATTATTATTATTATTATTATTATTATTATTAATCATTTTTTTCTAACCATGTGTGTATTTTCATCCAAAAATTTGTTTGCCTCAAAATATGACTTTGATTAATCAATGCCCTATTTAAGATTTGAAAGACCTGATATGGAATCAGTAAGAAGGTTCTGCTGGTGGAGTCCACCAATCCTTAGAGAGGACAGATTGGCTGCATCTGCATTCAGACATCCTGATCCGGTGGGATTTACAGAATCAGGATCTACAATCTGTTCAGCACAAGTCTGATTTTGAACTGCAACCTCCATGCGGACTCAGAGTTTTTGATGGAAAAAGAAAAGGGACAAACTCAGAAGTTCTCCTTTGAGGTGGGAAAATATAAGAGCAGACTGAGCTGGAAGGTGGAGTTAAATGTGTCATAAGTTTAGAGTCCTTGCATTACCACAAAAGGGCCTCAGTCCAGGTCCCCTCCTCCTCCATGAATTATATTGACTATTCTCTAACACCAATTCAAGACTGACTATTAGTTGACTGGGTCAACGGTCTCCAAACTTGGCAATTTTAAGACTTGTGGACTTCAATTCCCAGAATTCCCCTGCCAGCATAGGTGGGAAGCAGAGTTGAAGTCCACAAGTCTTAAAGTTGCCAAGTTTGGAAACCCCTGAACTAAATTCTTGTATATAGGTGGCAACAATAAACTCTTCTGTGCTTTGAACTCAGTGAATGTTCCTGGTCATTTGCGTCTGACAGAAAATTCCCTGGTGGCCCCTAAATTGACAAGCAAAGCAAATCCACCAGAGGTCATAAATCAAATCAGAGTTTTGGGCCTACACTTCTTTCCTTGCTTATTCCAAGATGTGCAGTTGCCCCCACATGGCTTTAGAGAGGCTCCTGGTTGTAGATGCATGAGAATTTTCATATATGCAGCAATGGATCTCGGGCATTAGAAAATGGCTGTGTTTCTCAGCTTGGCCAAGAGCCAAGAAATGTCTCCATCACCTCCCAGAGAAGCCTCTCTGGGAGTTGTCAGGAAAGCCTCATGCTGTGGCCTGGGGACATATTTCACTGGGCACTTGTGTTGAGTTAAGAGACTATAAACAAACCTGGGCATATCGACTCCATGGGGCATCCCAGGGGACGTAACTGTTTAATAAGAAGTCAAGAAGCAGAAGCTTGCCAAAAGGAAGGGAGGAAGGGGGGAGGAGTAAGAGAGGGAGAGAGGGAGGAAGAAAGGGAGGAAGGAAGGAAGGAAGGAAGGAGGGAGAGAAGCAGGGAGAGAGGGAGGAAGCAGGGAGAGAGGGAGGGAGGAAGGAAAGAAGGAAAAGAAAGAATCTTTTGGGCAGGAGTTGTCCACAACCATGTTTGCTGCTAATCCATTTCAGTGACAGTTTCCATCCAGCTGTGTCTGGACTGATTCCCTCTGATGTAGACCAAAGATGATCATACCTGGGCTGTAAAACTACCCACAGCCACCAGAAGGTAGCAAAGAGATCCCCCCCCAAACCCTGAATCCTCTGCTGCCATCTAGTGTTAATTGTTGGCCACTTGCTAAATCACTAAAAAGGAAGGAAACATAACTTTTACAGATTGCGTACTCTTTATTAGCTAAAGGGGGGGGGGAATCAAATACATAACACGTTTCCTTTTCTTGAGTGACAGCTTTTCGTTTTATCATGAAGAAAGGAAGGAAGGAAGGAAGGAAGGAAGGAAGGAAGGAAGGAAGGAAGGAAGGAAGGAAGGAAAGAAAGAAGAAAGAAAGAAAGAAAGAAAGAAAGAAAGAAAGAAAGAAAGAAAGAAAGAAAGAAAGAAAGAAAGAAGAGAGAGAGAGAGAGATGAGATGCAAGAGGGGTGGGGTAAAAAAAAATCAAGATGGCGGCCTCAGCCAACTCCCATTCTCTAGTGAAATGAGATGAAGAGGAGAATGGCAATTCATCTTTATTTAAGGCTCATTTCCCTCAGGCAAAATCTCTTCCTTTCTATCCCCCCAATGTTTAAAAGGGGCACAAGCTCTGATAGCATAGGAGTGAAAATCTTGGTGTTTTTTTTCCCCCAGAGAGCATAAAAACCAGAGAACCCTCAATCAGAATAGAACTGAAAGGGACCTCAGGGGTCTTCTAGTCCAACCCCCTCCTCGAGCAGGAGACCCTATACCATTTCAGACAAACAGCTGTCCAGTCTCTTCTTTAAAACCTCCAGTGATGGAGCACCCACAACTTCTAAAGGCAAGCCACTCCTCTGGTTAATTGTCCTCACTGTTAGGAAGTTTCTCCTTCAATCTAGGTTGCTTCTCTCCTTGGTTTGTTTCCAATCCATCCATTCTCGGCTTCTCGGCTTGCCTTCTAGTACAATCAGTTGACCACCCTCCCTCTTCTTTGTGACAGCCCCTCAAAAACTGAAACACTGCTGTCATGTCACCTCTAGTCCTTCTTTTCCCCAGACTAGCCAAACCCAAATCCTGCCACCTATTGTGACCCACGGCCAAGTAGGTAGTAGTAGATGCAATCCATTCAAAAACAAACAGACTTTATCAGAACAGCTGAGAATTAAACTCATTCTCAGCGACGTCCAAACTAAATCAAAGCAAATTCTTCCTAACACAACTCTTCAGTCTTATCACCAACCTTGGTCTAATTAGGCAAACTGCCAAAGGCTTTTCTTGGCAAAAGTTCAGAAGCAGAAAACTCCGACAAGAAATAAATGCAGTGAGAGAAAGGAGCAACTTTAACCTAAGACTGTCGACTGTTGACCTCACCCCATTCCTAAGAGGTCTGTAAGGGGCGTGCATAAGAGCACCAGCGTGCCTACCGTTCCTGTCCTAATGTTCCCTTTAGTTGTATTCATTTTATGTGTTCAATTCATGCTTATACTTATATATATTATTTAATATATATTTGACAAAATAAATAAATAAATAAAATAAATAAATTCTATCAACATTGTTTTCCAGCAAAGAGCCCAAATGCCGTTGCTGGTCTTTTAAGCCTTATGGGAGGGGCCAATTATCTCTTGATTCTTGAGTCTCTTGAATCATCCTCTTTGAGTTGTCCTCTTTGCTTGAGCTGCTCTTGCCTTCTGGCAGCTCTTCTCATGCGTGTATTAGGAACAGGCTCCTCCTGTTACTCTGCCTCACTACTGTCAGCCTCTGGAGGCTCTAGAGTCCGCACCTCACTTCCCGATGGCCCCGGCCCCACCTCAGCCTCTGACGCAGAGCCCTCATCCGGTCCTTTCCCAGCCTCCAGGACTGGCCCATGTTCTTCCTCAGCCTCATCACTGTCCAACTCCGTTGCCAGCTCCACAGGCTGCTGGGGGATCACAACAGACCACAACACAACCATTCTTCATATGTTTTAGTCCCCAGGCTTTTAATCATCTTAGTTGCTCTTCTCTTTTTCTGATGTCTCACTCTTTCTTCACTTTTGCCTTTCTGCCATATCTTTCCTTCCCTTCCATCGTCTTCTTCCTTTCCTTTGTGGCTACCTTTTTCCTTCTCTACCCTCTGAAGGTGACAGATGGCCATGAATCTTTTCTACTCATGAAGACGTCTCCCTCTTGCTTAACCTAATTTATTGAATCCGTAGAAAAATTTGGTTGGCCTCCGATCTCCGGAGAGGCGATGCACGGAGTTTAAAATGGGTAATGAAACTTCATTTTTGGCTCAGGGCAGGTATGTCAATGCTCAAAAGGTCAAGCATGCCTTAGGAATTTACAGGGATGCAGTTGAGGATGCTGGAACTCATTAACCTGGCGGCCTTTGGCAATCAAGTACCGGAAGAAGGATGGTGAAGAAAGTTAACAGAGGCCACAGCCCTGAGCAAATTATTTCCCCTGCAATTGACTTAATTAACATTCCGAAATGAGGGGGGGGGGAATGCAGCTAAGGAAAAATAACCCGAGTAGGCCCCAATTTGTCTCCCCTCCCCAACTTTTATTTTTACTGTTTTTGTCTGAAAAAGCAAGAGCGATTTGGAGTTCAAGGCTTATATGCTGGGATGCTAGAAGAAATGAATCCTTCTTTGACAAAATGACAAAATTAGTAGACCAGAGGAATGCTGTTGATATAATTTACTTGGACTTCAGTAAAGCATTTGATAAAGTAGACCATAACCTACTACTAGATAAAGTAGAAAAATGTGGGTTAGACAGCACCACCACCAGATGGATTCGTAACTGGCTGACCAACCGCACTCAACGTGTAGTCCTCAACGGAACTACATCCACATGGAGGGAAGTATGCAGTGGAGTACCCCAAGGCTCTGTTTTAGGCCCAGTACTCTTCAACATCTTCATCAATGACTTGGACGAGGGGATAGATGGGGAACTCATCAAATTTGCAGATGACACCAAGCTGGCAGGAATAGCCAACACTCCAGAAGATAGGCTCAAGTTACAGAAAGATCTTGACAGACTTGAACATTGGGCGCTATCTAACAAAATGAAATTCAACAGTGAAAAAAGTAAGGTTCTACATTTAGGCCAAAAAACAAAATGCACCAGTACCGTATATGTGGTACCTTGCTCAATAGTAGTACCTGTGAGAGGGATCTTGGAGTCCTAGTGGATAACCATTTAGATATGAGCCAGCAGTGTGCAGCAGCTGTTAAAAAGCCAACACAGTTCTGGGCTGCATAAACAGAGGATAGAATCAAGATCACGTGAAGTGCTAGTACCACTTTATAATGCCTTGGTAAGGCCACACTTGGAATATTGCATCCAGTTTTGGTCGCCACGATGTAAAAAAGATGTTGAGACTCTAGAAAGAGTGCAGAGAAGCGCAACAAAAATGATTAGGGACTGGAGGATAAAACATATGAAGAACGGTTGCAGGAACTGGGTATGTCTAGTTTAACAAAAGAAGGACTAGGGGAGACATGATAGCAGTGTTCCAATATCTCAGGGCTGCCACAGAGAAGTGGGAGTCGGGCTGTTCTCCAGAGCACCTGAGGGTAGAACAAGAAGCAATGGGTGGAAACTGATCAAGGAAAGAAGCAACTTAGAACTAAGGAGAAATTTCCTGACAGTTAGAACAATTAATAAGTGGAACAACTTGCCTTCAGAAGTTGTGAATGCTCCAACACTGGAAATTTTTAAGAAAATGTTGGATAACCATCTGACTGAGATGGTGTAGGGTTTCCTGCCTGGGCAGGGGGTTGGACTAGAAGGCCTCCAAGGTCCCTTCCAACTCTGATGTTATGTTATGTTATGTTATGTTACATGCTGGACCCAGAAAACTGATCCCAATTCTCTCTTAATCTTTTCTTTTCCTTTCCTTTCCTTTCCTTTCCTTTCCTTTCCTTTCCTTTCCTTTCCTTTCCTTTCCTTTCCTTCCCTTCCCTTCCCTTCCCTTCCCTTCCCTTCCCTTCCTTTTCCTTTTCCTTTTCCTCTCCTCTCCGGGGTGGGTTCTACTTACTTTTACTACCAGTTCACAACAGGGCTGCATGTGCTTCTGTGCATGCTCAGATCATAAAGTATAATGTCCGGGCGGGTGGGCAGAGCCTCCCACCGATTTTACTACCAGTTCTATAGAACCGGACAGAACCGGGAGCAACCCACCACTGTTTTTTCTCCTCTCCTCTCCTCTCCTCTCCTCTCCTCTCCTCTCCTCTCCTCTCCTCTCCTCTCCTCTCCTCTCCTCTCCTCTCTTCTCTTCTCTTCTCTTCTCCTCTCCTCTCCTCTCCGTTTCTTTCCTTTTCCTTTCAGGGGTGGGTTCTACTTACCTTTACTCCCGGTACTCAATGGGGCCGCGCTTCCGTGCACACGCAGATCATTATTTATGATGTCCAGGCAGGTGGGCAGAGCCTCCCATTGATTTTACTACTGGTTCTACTGGTTTTACTACTGCCTCACTTTGCAATAGAAATTTTGGGCTCCGTTGTGGTCGTAAATTGAGGACTAACTGTATATTCTGTGTTAAAATCTTTTCTAAAAAGCTCATCTCTCTCAGAAATTTGTCCACCCACATGCGTAAAAGTCAAAAAAAAATGGATAAAGATATGTACATAGTTGGAGGAGATGATACAACAGCATATGTATCTGAAACCTGAATTATTTTTGTTGGGGATTTTACCAGAAACTTATAGTAAAGAAAATGTAATAATAACAACAACAACAAAACAACAACAACAACAACAACAGAGTTGGAAGGGACCTTGGAGGTCTTTTAGTCCAACCCCCTGCCCAGGCAGGAAACCCTAGACCAATTCAGACAAATGGTTATCCAACATTTTCTTAAAAATTTCCAGTGTTGGAGCATTCACAATTTCTGCAGGCAAGTTGTTCCACTAATTAATTGTATTTGCACAAAATTGGAAAAACAAAGAGACTCCTATGGATGAGAATGTGATCAGGAAAATATTAGAATGTGCAGAAATGAATAGGTTAACACTTGAAATTAAAGAGAAGGAACAATTTGATTATTATAACATACGGGAATTATTTTATCAATGGTTAGAGAATAAATATGAAATGTGGAAAAAAGCAGAGGAGTGAAATAGAGAAAATGTTTTAATAAAGTTAAATAAGTTAAGAAGAGGACTGTTGTAGTATTAGGTATGGTATATATTACTATGGTAGGGACACGGTGGCTCAGGGGCTAGGACGTTGAGCTTGTCAATCGAAAGGTTGGCAGTTCGGCGGTTCGAATCCCTAGTGTAACGGGGTGAGCTCCCTTTATTTGTCCCAGCTTCTGTTTTGAAAGCACGTAAAAATGTAAGTAGAAAAAGTAGGGACCACCTTTGGTGGGAAGGTAACAGCGTTCCGTGCGCCTTTGGCGTTGAGTCATGCCGGCCACATGACCACGGAGATGTCTTTGGACAGCGCTGGCTCTTCAGCTTTGAAACGGAGATGAGCACCGCCCCCTAGAGTCGGGAACGACTAGCACGTATGTGTGAGGGGAACCTTTACCTTTACCTTATATGTTACTATTAGTATTAAGAGTAGATAAAATAATAAATAATAATAATATTTATTATTAATAATAAATAATAATAAATATGACTGTAAATTGTTATTGTATGAAATATTTGCACAAAATATTTACACCCAGATGACACACTGTTTAATGGAAGATGATGTTCCAAAATATCAAAATAAAGGTTCAAGCCCGGCCCAAGGTTGACTCAGCCTTCCATCCTTTATAAGGTAGGTAAAATGAGGACCCAGATTGTTGGGGGGGGGCAATAAGTTGACTTTGTAAAAAAAAATATACAAATAGAATGAGACTATTGCCTTATACACTATAAGCCGCCCTGAGTCTTCGGAGAAGGGCGGGATATAAATGTAAATGTAAACAAAATAAAATTGGATTTAAAAAAAAATATACAAATAGAATGAGACTATTGCCTTATACACTATAAGCCGCCCTGAGTCTTCGGAGAAGGGCGGGATATAAATGTAAATGTAAACAAAATAAAATTGGATTTAAAAAAAAGAAAAGAAATTTGTCCACCCAATCTTTCTTCCTTATGCAGAGAAGATGGCCTTCCTTCTTTTTATCCTTTCCCTCTCCTGGGTAGCCAACTCCTCAAAATTTCTTCAGAAGCCCTCTCACTCAACACACAAGATCAGCTAAACATTACAATCGGATCCAGCCGCACTTGCTCCAGTTATCAAGAGAGGTGCGTTAGGCTGGTGTGGATTGTGGTGACAGCTGCATAATTTCCCACAAAGCCTTCTCAGCCATCTGTCCAGCTTATCACAATGACAGAGTCTCCCAATAGGGTCACAACCCTTAACTCTGAATCCAGCAGGATGACTCATAGGTTTTGGACAGCACTGGGTTTTTTTTCTGTTTTCTATCTATCCGTTATTTTTTTTCCCCACTTGTCTCAAATTGTATAGGACAGGAGTCGGCAACTTTAAACACTAAAAGAGCCACAAAGGTCCTAACCGGAAGCCCCCATTCAATTCTGGAGACAACCGGAAGTCCAGTTCCCCCATCATAGAGCCTCCTCCTAGCGTGGCGTCCTTTTTCCTCTGCTGACTGGAAGTCCAATTCCCCCCATCTACCATAGAGTCCCCTCCTAGCACGGCATCCTTTTTCCTCTACCTGTCCTAACCAAAAGCCCTATCAATTGTGGAGCTGACCAGCAAGAGGGAGCCACAGCAGAGGGATGAAAGAGACACATGCGGCTCCAGAGCCGCAGATTGCTGACTCCAGTATAGGGTCTCCTGCTTGAGCGGGATGGTGGTGATGGTGGTGTTAGGCCTCCAAAGTCCCTTCAGATTAACAGATAACAGGTTAAGAGAGTTGGAAGGAATCTTGTAGGTCATCTAGTACACACACACACACACACACACACACACACACACACACACACCGCTCAAGCAGGAAACCCTTACACCAGTGGTAGAATTCAATTTTTTTTACTACTGGTTCTGTGGGCATGGCTTGGTGGACATGGTGCGGTATGGCTTGGTTGGCGTGGCAGGGGAAGGATATTGCAAAATCTCCATTCCCTCCCCACTCCTGGGGGGAAGGATATTGTAAAATCTCCATTCCCACACCACTCTGGGGCCAGCCGGAGGTGGCATTTGCCGGTTCTCCGAACTACTCAAAATTTCCGCTACCGGTTCTCCAGAACCTGTCAGAACCTGCTTGAATTTCACCCCTGTCCTACTCAATTTCTGACAAATGGCAGTCCAGTCTCTTCTTGAAAGCTTCCAGGGATGAAGCTCCCACAACTTCCAAAGGCAACTTCTGTTCCATGGGTTGATCGCTCTCACAGTCAGAAAATGTCTCATTTTCAGAAATTCCAAGTTGAATTTCTTCCTTGTTCAGTTTTCATCTCTTATTCCTTGTCTGGCCTTCAGGTGCTTTGGAAAATAGCTTGACCCCCTTCCTCTCTATGGCAGCCAAAAATCTTTTGACTGTAGCCCTAGTTGTCCAGCTCACTTCTCAATGTTCTCAGCAGCCCTTAGAAATTTTCTGTTTGAAAATTAAGACTCAGGATTTTGTTGGTCTTTTCAAGGGGTCCCCTGTCTTAATTGATTAGGGTGTGTCTAACCTCTCGATAAACTGGAGACGGTAGCAGAGTTCTCCACTCCTCTGAATACAACAGAATACCTTATGCCACCAGAGTTGAAATCCTGGGTTTAGAAAATTTAGAACTACGCCATCTTCAACATGACTTGAGTTTAACTCATAGAATCATCTATTGCAATGTCCTTCCTGTTGAAGACTACTTCAGCTTCAATTGCAACAGTACACGAGCAAACAATAGATTTAAGCTTAATGTGAACTACTACAATCTTGATTGCAGAAAATATGGCTTCAGTAACAGAGTTGTTAATGCCTGGAATGCGCTACCAGACTCTGTGGTCTCTTCCCCAAATCCCCAAAGCTTTAACCAAAGACTATCTACTATTGACCTCACCCCATTCCTAAGAGGTCTGTAAGGGGCGTGCATAAGAGCACCAAGGTGCCTACCGTTCCTGTCCTATTGTTTCCCTCCATTATATCCAATTAATATAGTTATTACATACTTATGTTTATATATATATATATATGCTTATATATTGTATAGTTATTTCATGCTTATGCTTATATACTGTTGTGACAAAATAAATAAATAAATAAAATAAAAATAAATAAAATAAATAAATTCCTCCATCTTCAAGCTAGTTCCTGCTCTAGCAACTTAAAAACAATGTAATAAACTCTTATTTTATGTTAATGGTGGCGAAGACTGCTGAGATTACTGTGGATGGTCAAGAAAACAAACCATTGAGCAAGTCAGCCCAGAGTTGTTACTCAAGGCACAAATCACCTGGCTCAAATTATCCTACCTTCAGACACGTTATGGGAAGGCTGTAAGACTGGGAAAAGTGGAAGGAAAGAGAAGACCACCAGCAGCAAAGTGGATAGAGACAATTACAGTAGGGGTGGGGACACTGCTAGAAGACTGTCCAGATCAGGTTTAAAGACAGTTCCTTTGATCAAATTGGAGGAAGGGAATCATTCGTGTTCAAAAAGAGGAATTTCTCCAACACGTGAGCTTAACTCTCACCTACAACCATGACTTTCCTTTGGAAGGACAGATCCTGAAGCTGAAGCTCAAATACTCATACCACATTTCTGACATCAATACAATTGAACGTGTCCAGAAATATTTTACAAGAAGAGTTCTCCACTCCTCTGAATACAACAAAATACCTTATGCCACCAGACTTGAAATCCTGGGTTTAGAAAACTTAGAACTATGCCGTCTTCGACATGACTTGAGTTTAACTCACAGAATCATCTATTGCAATGTCCTTCCCTTTGAAGACTACTTCAGCTTTAATTGCAACAATACACAAGCACACAATAGATTTAAGCTTAATGTTAACCGCCCAATCTTGATTGCAGAAAATATGACTTCAGTAACAGAGTTGTTAATGCCTGGAATGCGCTACCAGACTCTGTGGTCTCTTCCCAAATCCCCAAAGCTTTAACCAAAGACTATCTACTATTGACCTCACCCCATTCCTAAGAGGTCTGTAAGGCGTGCATAAGAGCACCAAGGTGCCTACGTTCCTGTCCTATTGTTTCCCTCCATTATATCCAATTAATATAGTTATTACATACTTATGCATATATATATATATATATCCTTATATATCTTAGTTATTTCATGCTTATGCTTATATACTGTTGTGACAAAATAAATAAATAAATAAAATAAAAATAAATAAAATAAATAAATTCCTCCATCTTCAAGCTAGTTCCTGCTCTAGCAACTTAAAAACAATGTAATAAACTCTTATTTTATGTTAATGGTGGCGAAGACTGCTGAGATTACTGTGGATGGTCAAGAAAACAAACCATTGAGCAAGTCAGCCCAGAGTTGTTACTCAAGGCACAAATCACCTGGCTCAAATTATCCTACCTTCAGACACGTTATGGGAAGGCTGTAAGACTGGGAAAAGTGGAAGGAAAGAGAAGACCACCAGCAGCAAAGTGGATAGAGACAATTACAGTAGGGGTGGGGACACTGCTAGAAGACTGTCCAGATCAGGTTTAAAGACAGTTCCTTTGATCAAATTGGAGGAAGGGAATCATTCGGTGTTCAAAAAGAGGAATTTCTCCAACACGTGAGCTTAACTCTCACCTACAACCATGACTTTCCTTTGGAAGGACAGATCCTGAAGCTGAAGCTCAAATACTCATACCACATTTCTGACATCAATACAATTGAACGTGTCCAGAAATATTTTACAAGAAGAGTTCTCCACTCCTCTGAATACAACAAAATACCTTATGCCACCAGACTTGAAATCCTGGGTTTAGAAAACTTAGAACTATGCCGTCTTCGACATGACTTGAGTTTAACTCACAGAATCATCTATTGCAATGTCCTTCCCTTTGAAGACTACTTCAGCTTTAATTGCAACAATACACAAGCACACAATAGATTTAAGCTTAATGTTAACCGCTCCAATCTTGATTGCAGAAAATATGACTTCAGTAACAGAGTTGTTAATGCCTGGTATGCGCTACCTGACTCTGTGGTCTCTTCCCAAAATCCCCAAAGCTTTAACCAAAGACTATCTACTATTGACCTCACCCCATTCCTAAGAGGTCTGTAAGGGGCGTGCATAAGAGCACAAGTGTGCCTACCGTTCCTGTCCTATTGTTTCCTTTCATTATATCCAATTAATATAGTTATTACATACTTATACTTATATATATGCTTATATATTGTATAGTTATTTCATGCTTATGCTTATAAATACTGTGTGACAAAATAAAATAAAATAAAATAAAATAAAATAAAATAAAATAAAATAAAATAAAATAAAATAAAATAAAATAAATACTAGAGGTGGGTTGCACATATTCTTACCACCGGTTCGCCGGCATTCTGTGCATGCGCTTTGCTCAAATGCTTCCCTTCCGCGCATGCACCCGGCCTCGAAAACATGGCTAAATAGGATGGCATTACACTGGGGCTGGGGGGGAGGGGCGGGCCGAACCCATCCACGATTGCCGCTACCAGTTCGCCCGAACTGGTCTGAACCAGCTGAGTACCACCATTGTCAAATACTCTGGTCACCCAATGAAAAAGAGAGGATCCTTGGAGAAGACCCAGATGTTGGGAAAGTTGGAAGGCGGAAGGAGAAGGCAATGGTAAAAGAGGAGATGGTTAGATAGGGTCATTGATGCAATGGAAAGAATTTGGACAAGCTCTAGGAGAACACTAGAGGATTGGGGCCCTGGTGTGCTATGGCCCATGAGGTTGATTTATTGACTGAACAACAACAACAACAACCGCACAATCCAGCATTTTCCTCCTGAACTTCCGCTGCAGCTTTAATCTCCACAGTGCTTTGTAGATTCTTACATGAGGATATCAAGGCTACGTCAACAGAAAACGTTCACGAAACAGCTATGTAAAAACCGAGTGATGACATACTGTGTCTGAGCTTCTCTGTAACATAGGAGCAAACTGCCCACCCCCTCCTTCTTCTCCTAGAAGATCATCTGTTTAATGAGTAAAGAAGATATGTGCTGGGTTCATACGGTTAATTGGAAACTTTAGCCTTGTGAAAAAAAAAGAGAGAGATGGTACCTGGTGGTATCATAGCTCAGTGTCCATAGTTATTTTCAATTGCCAGACGCCATTTTCCAAGCAGTGATGAAGGGTCCTTCCTTCAGTCCCATGGAAAGGCAATCTGTGAACCAGGCAAACATTTCACCAGGGGAGGGGGGGAAACAAAAGACAGATCCGGGGTGTGGGGGGGATATTTTATATTTCGCTATTTTTTTTACTTCAAAAAGACTCCAGGAAACTCAGATCAGCATGTTTTTTTCTCTAACGTAGGAATTGGGATGGAGATGGCTCTCATCATTGACCCTTCCTTCAGAGATGCTGAGGGAGTGACAAAAATTAATGCAAATCCTTGGTGGAGCAAACTTGCAATAAAAGGTCCCCTCACACATATGTGCTAATCATTCCCGACTCTAGGGGGCAGTGCTCATCTCTGTTGCAAAGCCGAAGAGCCAGCGCTGTCCAAAGACGTCTCCGTGGTCATGTGGCCGGCATGACTCAATGCCAAAGGCGCATGGAACGCTGTTCCCTTCCCACCAAAGGTGGTTTCTATTTTTCTACTTGCATTTTTTTACATGCTTTCAAACTGCTAGGTTGGCAGAAGCTGGGACAAGTCACGGGAGCTCACCCCGTTACGCGGCACTAGGGATTCGAACCACTGAACTGCCGACCTTTCAATCGACAAGCTCAGCTGAGCCACTGCGTCCCTTGCAATATCAAACCTGCAATATACTAAACTTGCAAAATTAAACTTGCAATAGACTGGTTTAATCCCTGTAGGTGTTCCACTTACGTACAATCATCGGTTTTATTCTTACCTGATTTTATTTTCACTTGCACGGTTAATATTGCACTAAGGACCCCTTCTGACTCATCGCAACCTGGGACGCAGATCAGTTGAGGCCACACGCCCCTCACCATGGCGGGAAGTGTTACCATGGCAGCCTTGCACACTCAATGTTGCACCCAGACCTCAGTAACTGTTCTAGGACCATTTTTGAAGTAAAGGAAGAGGAAATAAAAACTGTCGGGTTCAAGCCCAGAGATGAGACAGCGAGATCCAATCAAGTCCAATTCTTTATTTGCTTACACCTAATAGACAGAATCTTGCCGGACTAAACTGTAAGCTTCTAACTTACTAAACCCATATTGAAGAATTTTAAGGGCGTGTGTGGCTATCATGAAACTCTTTCTCCCTTCCCCATCCAGCTTGGGAGTGTGCAGTCTTTTCACCTGGGCTTCTTTCTGGGAAGGTTCTGTGTTGTCAGAAGCTTTTTCCATTGATCCTGCAGGTGCGCATTCCATCACAACAACCCTCATAATGTAGCATTACTACACAATCAGGGGTGAAATGCTCCTGGTTTGGACCGGTTCAGTCGAACCGGTAGCGATGGCAGCCAGTGGTTTGGAGAATCGGTAGCAATGGCGGTGTGAGGCTCCTCCCACCCACCCGGTTGTCATTGCTTCCTGGTTTTAACCAGGAAGTAATTTGTTCTTTACCCTCTGCGCATGCGCAGAAGGGTTTGTGCATGAGCAGAGGGTCCAAGCGTGCGCTGGGCGTGTGCATTTCTGAACTGATTGGGAAGGTAAGTAGATTTCAACTCTGTACACAATATTTGGAAATTGGACAAAGGGCTTGCTCCCATTTGGTTCAGCAATACTTACTCATCCTGGCTCCAGAGACCAATCCTGCCCTATTCTGTAAACAGCCAGGAATAAGAATGGAGGCAGGTCGACAAAGAGATTCATTAGACTTTTTCTAACCCAGTACATTTAGGGCTTACAGAGAAGTGGGTGTCTGAAATGGTAGAGGGTTTCCTGCTTGAGTAGGGGGTTGGACTAGAAGACCTCCAAGGTCCCTTCCAGCTGTATACTGATTGATGATATCAGGGAAGGCAGTGCATTGTTCCCATCTGTTTTTTGGTTCTTGTTAGCTTGATTCTAAGTTTTGCTGTTCTTGGTTAATTGTTGACTTTTTTGCCCTTTCTTTTCCAGATGGCTGTTTCTTCTATTTTCTTTTTCTTTGAACAATTATGACAATGCCCTTTCAGCTACGGGAAGATGGCCCACGTACACAGGCTTCCATAATAAACTTCCGCACGTAACTTAAACCCAATTGGAACCTAGATTAATTGTGAGCTGCGCTGGAAAGGGCCTCTTTGATCAAGAGTTGCAGCAACTTCATAGATTCTAATTCTTTCGAGCCAGATCAACACCTCCGCTTTCTAAACTAACATCGCCAGCAGTTAAATACAAAAGAGGCCAAGCACTATGGAAACAGAGAAGGTGGGACGGGGGGGGGAGGTTCTTCATTTTAAAACTTCCAGGACCGCCAACTCCAGCCGAGATTAAGCCTGAAGGCCTTATTTTGTACTGTCTGCTGCTCACTGACAGGTGTTTGTTTGGTTTTTTTTAGTGCTAATAAAAAAGAAAGTTTGATCGAAAATGCATCTGTCTTTGCACTTTTTATTTTTTTTTATTTTTGCTTTGCAACTTCTATTGTTTTGGCATCTCTGGTCTTTTCTATCAACTGTAAAAGTAGATAGAGGAGCCCAGCGGATGGGGAGTGGGTGGGTGGGTGGGGAATGCCATTTAGTCCCCTGACTCTGCAAAGAAGGGCAATCTATAAACATGCTGCTGGAGTCAAACAAACTGAGGAAATCAATCGGGGAAGGTTAATTGGCGCCACCCACTAAGCCACCTAATTGGGTGGATTAGCTTGCATTCCCAAACCAATTAAGGTGCCCGTCAACGTATAAGAAACTTCAGGAGCAAAGGAGGGAGAACTTTGACAGAGCTGAGAGAATGAAAACCCAGCGGGGTAGGCAAAGAAGCCGAAACCCACCCAACCACCCCCGCCCATCGACCAGCAATCAGCAGCAAAGCCGAGGATAATCTTACCGTAGGCTTCAGCTTCCATAACTCAGCGAGGACCTGAAGTGACAAATTGCTCCCAGCTGTGCTTCCTACATGAACTTGGTCTCTGGGTGCCCCATTCCCTGGTCATCAGCGGGCGGCAGCCCCAGCAGGTGCCATGGTTCCCACCTGGCGAAGGAAAGGGACCTCCAGAGCTCCTTGTGGCCAGATCTCCTGTTTGCAATTATGGCCACCCGACGCAGCATCCGAAGAGCCCTGTGGTGACCTGAGGTATGTCCAGCCAGGGTACCAGCTGCTGTTTGGAGACCACCGTAAAACCACTTGCTGGAAGAAGAGGAGATGGTGAAAAGAAAAATCCAGGACAAGAAATCTGCTCTCCCGCCCCCCCCCGCCCCCACTCCTCCAAAGCGAGCAGCCGCTTCTGCCAACGAGGATTAGATGACAAATCCCATCGTCTTATCTGGGCAATGACAGCCACTGTTTAGTTCCAACACTGGACACTGCTATTTAGCAGGAGAGAAAAGAGAGAGAGATGGCTTTTTATAAGACAACGCCTCGGGTTTTCTCGAGTTACCGTCCTGCTTTGCACACTCTCACTCCCAGCATGAAATATTCACGGGATTATTTTGTAATCAACGGTCTAATCAAAGCGCAGCTATCAGCTCTTATCGAGCCACAAACCCGAAAGCAACTCCAAGTTCACTGGGCACAGGGGAGAAACCTACAACAACACTCGGGTGAAGCTCTGCTACTCCTGCCTTCGTAGACTCTCTCCATCATTTGTTAAACTCCCTTCGGCAATCCAGAAAACATTTCATTGCAAAATGCGCACCCCTTTTATTTTGACGATGTTACACATGACTTGTGTGTGGTTGGTTTTTTTTTTTTGTAAGGGACGGGCAGCCTACGTGGATTTGGAGATGGAGAGAAACTGATCCTGGCTTAATCCTCCCAAGATTGTAGAGCTGTTGATTTTAGGGGCTGCTAGATCCAGGGATTAAGTGGTGATGGGGGGTGAAGAGGGCGGTTGCATCTTCTCATTCAAGGGTTGTATGCAATCTGAGAATATTTTTGGACTCAGAGCTCCTGCTCAAAAGGAGGATGTAGCTGTGGCCAAGAAGACTTTGCACAGCAGTTTTATTATCTTATTTAATTTAATTTTATTATTATTTTATTATCGTATTTTATTTTTTAATTTCACGGATTTATTTTAGTTTTATTTATTTTACTTTATTTTACTATTTTCATTTTATTTTTTTTATATTTTATTGATTTTTTAAAATTTAATTCAATTTTTTATTTATTGAAATAGTTTGCCCCCCTGTCAAGACAACTCTGAGCGCCTTCCAGCAAAGATCAAACGACGTGACTGTTTGAAGATTATAAATGTAAAAACAGATGAAATTAGGGAAATTAAAATAAGCTAAACAACAAGGGTTTGGAGGGGAGAAGTGGGACGGCCTTCTCTGTTAGTGCACCATTCTCCTTCAAGCTGTTTACTACAGTGGTTCTCAACCTTTATAGTGCTGCGACCCCTTTAATACAATTCCCCAGGATGTGGCGACCCCCAACCGTAAAATTATTTTCGTTTTGAATTTATCGCGCCTGAAGCCGTTATTGGCTAGCGATCTGAACTGCTTGCGATTGCCTTGAGGACGGAGGCATTAAAGCGGAGACTCCTCCCCTATTACGTTTATCGTGCCTGAAGCCAGATTAGGCTAGCGATTGGGAGTGATTGCAGCTGGCTTGAGAGGGAGACATCAGAGCAAAGATTTCTCTCTTTTTTAATTCATTGCGCCTGAAGCCGAATTCGGCTAGCGATTTGAAGAGCCTGCAGCTGGCTTGTGGAGTCAACCATTGGAGCGCGATTCTTCGACTCGCAAGTATACTTCCCATATTTCCGATGGTCTTAGGCGACCCCTGGCAAATCGTCATTCGACCCCCAATGGGGTTGCAATCCACAGGTTGAGAACTGTTGCTCTACTAGATGGCAGAACCAGGATTTAAGGATATATTTTAGATGGTGAAATGTCTATGGGAGATTCTCAATCATTTACGGGGGTTTATGCAGGGTACAAGGGAGGTGGCGGCTTAGTGGCTAAGATGCTGAGCTTGTCGATCAAAAGGTCAGCAGTTCAGCGGTTCAAATCCCTAGTGCTGCCATGTAACGGGGTGAGCTCCTGTTCCTTGTCCCAGCTTCTGCCAACCTAGCAGTTTGAAAGCACGTAAAAAATGCAAGTAGAAAAATAGGGACCACCTTTGGTGAGAAGGTAACAGCGTTCTGTGTACCTTTGGTGTTTAGTCATGCCGGCCACATTGTCGTGTCCCACTCCTCCACTGACAACCGGGTCAGGGAAATCCGAATCAGGCGTGCCTCTGCAGCTCTGCCAAAGTCCTAGCAAAGTTCTCAAGGCAGGCAGGAGACCAGAAAGTGACTTCAGCAAGATATGTTAGACTTTGCCTGACTCAGAGAATGCCAGAAAGCAGATCCTTTATATAGGCCATGGGGTGTGGCTCCATGACTCAGCACTTATCCAGGCCTGCCCCTCCCTTCCTTCTGTCACCGCCGCCTATCAATTCTTCTGAAGCGAGGGTCACTCCAGTCTGCAGCTGTTGGCAATTGACCTTCCTGAGGCTCACATGCTGTGGGGGAGGGGGAGGGGTCTAGTTGCTCCGTTTGCCTGGGCATGGAGCCAGAGCTGGGGATTGGAGGTCCTTCTTCCTCCTCAGCCTGTCTGGGCATGGAGCCAGGGCTGGGGCCGGGAGGCATACTAGGACATTCCTCAGCGTTCGGAAGCAAATAAGAAGGCCCCGGCTGTAGTGAAAGCGGGTGAGACACAACACACATGACCATGGAGATGTCTTCGGACAGCGCTGGCTCTTCGGCTTTGAAATGGAGATGAGCACTGCCCCCTAGAGTCAGGAACGACTAGCACATATGTGCGAGGGGAACCTTTATCTTTACGTATGCAGGGTGCAGAAGGTTCCCTGTGAGTACAGATAAACCCACCAGTGGCTTTTAAGGACTCTTCAGAGTGCTAACAATTGCAAAGAATATAAATCCTTCCATTCTCCACCAGTCAGTCAGAACTGAAGAAACATCTTGGATGAGAAACTTAAAAAAAAAAAACTTTTAAATTTTTTTAAAAAAACTAAGCCCAGTTGCCCTTTGAAAAGCACCTTTGGGCAGTGGTGGGATTCAGCTGGTTCGCACCAGTTCAGTAGAAACGGTAGCTGATTTTTTTTGTGGAGTTCAGCGAACCTGCTGAATAGCATCCATTTCAATCCCTCCGTCCCATGGGTCCTGCGCATAAGGCAGCAGCCCAGGGCCAAAGAGCTGGTGGAGCTCCAGAGGGCCAGGGAGGGTGCTGAAGCAAGGGGGCATCCTGCCTGCAGTGTCCATGCTGGCTGCCCCTTCCCGGCCAGAACTGGAATGCCAGTGTGTTTAAGTTCTCCAGCTCCACCGGCACTCATCCTGCATGTGCGGTGAAGCTGGAGCAGAGGTCTCCAACCTTGGTCCCTTTAAGACTTGTGGACTTCAACTCCCAGAGTTCCTTAGCCAGCTTTGCTGGCTGAGGGACTCTGGGAGTTGAAGTCCACAAGTCTTAAAGGGACCAAGGTTGGAGACCCCTGAGCTGGAGAACTGAGATGGGCCACACCTCCCACAATAGCCAACCTGAACCAGTTGTTAAATTATTTGAATCCCACCACTGCCTTTGGGACATTTTGTATGGTAGTTGCATCCTTTCCTGAATGGGGAGGTGCTTCACAATCACCTCCTGTCCTGTTCACTTCAAAGCCATTGCCCTGCAGGTGGGGCTGCCCTCAAAAGACCCCTTCAGAAGCTTCAATTGGTCCCCAAAAGCAGCAGCAAAGCATAATGGCCTTGCCTTCACAAGCTCCATTGGTTCCCACTTTGCTCCAGGGTGTGATTCAAGACGCCGGTTGTTACCTATAAAGCCCTAACCTGGCGGCCTAAGGCCTGGTTATTTGAAGGACCGTCTATTTCTCATGGGTTCTACTTACTTTACTACTGGTTCACAAGTGTGCACGCTTCTGCACATGCACAGAAGCTTCTGCGCATGCAGAGATCATCAAATGTGACATCAGGGCGGGTGGGTGGAGCCTCCTGCTGTTTTTATTACCGGTTCTCAAGAACCGGACAGAACCGGGAACAACCCAGCACAGGTTCTACCTGTCAGGAATATCCTGGCAGGGTTGGTAGACAGGGGTGGGCTGCTGGGGGTTCACAGGAATTCGGTAGAACCTCTAGCTAAGATTCTGTGCAGTTTGGCTGGCCCCGCCCAACCTGCCCCTCCGCTCCCAGGAGTCACCACGCCATCTGTTTTGGATGCAGGTAAGTGCAGGGCGCATGCGGAGGCTCCGGTGAAAAACGGGCCTCCTGGAAGTTCTGGAAATCCAGAAATGGACCCATTTCCAGCCTCTGGAGGGCCTCCAGAGCCTGGGGAAGGCCATTTTCACCCTCCCAGAGGTGCAGGAAAGCCAAATAGGCCATGGCCACCCAGCAACGGGGCAAAGAATCCCTTGCTAAAATTTTTGAAGCCCATTCCAGTTGGTATACCCTGAGTAAGGTGGAGTAAAGAATGTCAGGATCTGGGAATTGCGCCTTCTCTGTTGTGTCACCTGCTCTCTGGAACAAGACTCCTCCCCACAAATAAAACCCAAGTGGTCCCACCCTGATGGAGTGCTGGAAGGCCTTTAAAATCTACCTGTCCCCCCACCCACCCCGAGGGAAAGGGTGGATATGGTCCCCTGGTCAGTTTTTGAGGGAGAATGAAGAGTGTGCTGTCTGGAGAGCGATTGAGGTTGTGTTGTATTTTAGGTATTGTTTTAAATTGTGAGCCATGCAAAAGTCATAACCTTAGCGTCAGGCAGCCTCTAAACCTAATGAAACAAATACATGTTTAAATAAATATTTTCAGATCCTGGTAGATTTCCTTCCTTCCTTCCTTCCTTCCTTCCTTCCTTCCTTCCTTCCTTCCTTCCTTCCTTCCTTCCTTCCTTCCTTCCTTCCTTCCTTCCTTCCTTCCTTCCTTCTTCCTCTTTCTCTCTCTCCTTTCTTCTTTCCTTCCTTTCTTCTTTCTTTCTCTTTCTTTCTTTTCTTTCTCCTTCTTCCCTTCTTTTCCTTCCTTCCTTCCTTCCTTCCTTCCTTCCTTCCTTCCTTCCTTCCTTCCTTCCTTCCTTCCTTCTTCCTCTTTCTCTCTCTCCTTTCTTCTTTCCTTCCTTTCTTCTTTCTTTCTCTTTCTTTTCTTTTCTTTCTCCTTCCTCCCTTCTTTCCTTCCTTCCTTCCTTCCTTCCTTCCTTCCTTCCTTCCTTCCTTCCTTCCTTCCTTCCTTCCTTCCTTCTTCCTCTTCTCTCTCCTTTCTTCTTTCCTTCCTTTCTTCTTTCTTTCTCTTTCTTTCTTTTCTTTCTCCTTCCTCCCTTCTTTTCCTTCCTTCCTTCCTTCCTTCCTTCCTTCCTTCCTTCCTTCTTCTTCCTCTTCCTCCTTCCTTCCTTCTCCTTCCTTCCTTCTTCTTTCCTTCCTTCCTCTTTCTCTCTCTCCTTTCTTCTTTCTTTCTTTTTCTTTTTCTTTTCTTTCTCCTTCCTTCCTTCCTTCCTTCCTTCCTTCCTTCCTTCCTTCCCTCCCTCCCTCCCTCCCTCCCTCCCTTTCAAAAGTAGAAAGCTGTCACTCAAGAAAAGGAAATGTGTTACGTATTTACTTTTTTTCCTCTTTAACTAATAAGGAGTATGTAATCTGTAAAATTTATGTTTCCTTCCTTTTTAGTGATTTAGCAAGTGGCCAACAATTAACACTAGATGGCAGCAGAGGATTCAGGGGGGGTTTGGGGTTTGGGGGGGATCTCTTTGCTACCTTCTGGTGGCTGTGGGTAGTTTTACAGTCCAGGTATGATAATCTTTGGTCTATATCAGGGAAAATCAGTCCAGACACAGCTGGATGGAAACTGTCACTGAAATGGATTAGCAGCAAACATGGTTGTGGACAACTCCTGCCCAAAAGACTAGACCGAGAATTTGCCTCCATATGAATCCCATCTGCTGAGTTTGGCTTCCCTCCTTTTCCACTTGGACTGAAACTCCCACTGAGAGTCAACCTAGACATTTTCCACCCACAAATGTGCTCATGTAGTAAAAATGGATGCCAAATATCCGAGCATCCAACCATTCCAGGCTGCTTGCGCCCAATAAATCATGGCCGTTCGTTATTCACAAACAAGTCATTAGGGCAAACAACTAGCAGTGATTAAAAACAGTTAGAAATGAAACTGGCATTGACGGTCATAAAACCCAAATTAGATTACGTTTAGAAAATGCCAGCAGCCCAATGCAATAAGATTTTAGACATGAGAGGAGACGACAGGCAATGCTGTGCTTGGACTACAGATGGATAAAATGTCTTATTTCCTTAGGTTTCAAAATTTGGAAGAAGTGGACCAAGAAGATTTGAGAGATGTTGTGACTAAATTGTTGGGAGAATTTCTTGGGAGAGGTGTTGATTTCATGAATTGGGATGTGGATCGAGTTTATAGAGTTAATTCACAATATGTACGCACGCATGCAGTTCCCAGAGAGGTTCATGTCAAATTTGTGAGAAGAGAGACGAGAGATGAAATTCTTAGAAAACATAGGAGTGGGGCACTGACTTATAGGGGCAGGGAGATAGCCATTCTGAGGCAGATTCCCAGACAGGTACGTGAAATGAGAAAGAAATATTACTTTTTGTCAAGCAAATTGTACCAGAAGGGAGTAGGCTTCAGATGGCTGATGCCAGAGGGATTGATGATTTTCCGGGAGGGCATTACGAAAAAAATTAGTACAATTGCGGAGGCTACGGCCTACGTGGGGGAACACAAAGCCCTCCTGGAATTAGATGACCCAGGAAATGAAGAAGGGAGGTTATAGACCATGGGCGGAGGCGGCTGCCGCTGTTGCGGCCCTGGAGTTGGGTCAGGCTGAACCCAGAGTTCTGAGATCCAAAACTAGGAAGTGATAAAGATATTTGGTATTGTGTTGGTTTTCCTTATTCTCTTTTGTATGATATTCTGTTTATTCTTGACCCTTCTTTATTGCGTATGTAAGATTTGTAAACTTAGCTACTTCGTGTCACCTGCTTGCCATATGGCTGTTGTATGTGTTAAAAATTTGAGCAAAATTCTTATCTTGCATAAGAAAAATGAAAATTTACCATACCTGATATGTATTTGTATAAACCTTTTTTTGACCAATAAAAACTTTTTGAACAGAATAAAAGATTTTAGACATCAAATGCACAGTGAAAGAAACCCGCCTTGGCTACCCATTGAAGACCCTGCAATTTGGGCCATACGTGGACCTAGGAGGAAGACGAAGCTGGAGGTTGAACAGGGGGAGCAGATTCTGTCCTGTAGGTCAAGGGTATACAACCTTGGTGACTTTACAACTTCCTTCTCCTCTTCCTCCTCTCCTTTTCCTCTTCCTCTTCTTCCACCTCCTTCTCTTCTCTTCCTCCTTCTCCTTGCTCCTTCTTCCTCCTTCTCTTCCTATTCCTATTCCACTTCCACCTCCCCTCCTCTTCCTCTCTCTCCGTCTCTTCCTCTCCCTCTTTCCTTCCTCTTCTTCTTACTCATCCCCTTCCTCCTTTTCCTCTCCTGTCGCTCCTTCTCCTCCTCTTCCTCTTTACTTTCTCTTCCTCCTCTTCTTCTTCCTCCCCTTCCTCGTCCTCCTCTCCATCTCCCTCCTTCTCCTTTTCCTCCTCTTCTCTTCCTCTTCCTCTTCCTCCACCTCCTTCTCTTCCTCCTTCTCCTTGCACCTTCTTTCTCCTCCTCTTCCCTTCCTCCTCTTCCTATTTCTCTTCCACCTCCTCCTCCTCCTCCTCCTCTCCCTCTCCCTCTCCCTCCTTCTCCTCCTTTTACTCTTTTCTTCCTCTTTTTCTTCCTCCTCCCCTTCCTCCTCCCCCTTCTCCTCTCCGTCTCTCCTTCTCCTTCTCCTCTTCCTCTTTTCTTCCTCTTCTTCTTATTCATCCCCTTCTTCCTCCTCCTCCTTTTCCTTTCCCTGTCTCTCCTTCTCCTCTTCTTCCTCTTCTTCCTCTTTTCTTCCTCTTCCCCCCCCCTCCTCCTCCTCCTCCTTTGTGTTTGGGAAATGAATTAGACATTTGACTCAGCTCCCGCTGCAAACCAACCCATTATTCACCCCTGATTTCCAGCTCCATAGTCAGAATTCGGATAGGAAAATCCAGTGGGTTTACACTGTAAGCCTTTTTTTGGGGGGGGAGGGAAAAAAAGCTTTTGAAAGACTCAGGTTTTAATCCAATGTTTTATTGAAGCTTGTAACAGAAGCCGAATAACTCTGATTCGAAAGGTAAGCCAGAGTTAACCCTTCATCATAAAGGTAACTACTGAAATGAAGAAAATAACTATATGCTGAAAACCTCGCATCAGTTCACCGTGTGGATAGAAGTCCTTTGATGGGAATATCCATCCACAGCACTACTCAATTCAAATGATTTGAATTTTTTGGGGGGGGGCTCTTTCAAAACACGGCACCCTTGAAGCAGCCCAAAGTGAAACATCCCAAATATGCAGTTTCTTCTTTGGCTGCTTACCTGGCTTTGATTAAACCAGTATCAAAATCCTCTCAATACATCCCCCCCAAAAAAATTACTGTCAGATTGTACATGTTCTGGCATCTGGAGAAAAAAAGCTTGATATGCGTCCCCCTCCCCATTAGGGGATTACGGTTGGCATTTCCGTGAGAGGCAGTCACACTCTCTGGCATTAAACACTTGGTGATGGACTAGAGAGCCATTGGCGCAACGCAAGGGGACGTGCATGGCATCGGTCGCGGTAGCCGAGCAGCAGGAGCAGATGTCTTCAAGGCGGTTCAGGGTTATGTTATAGATGGCTTTGCTTGTACATTTGCCCTGAAAGAAACAAAGGCCAAAGGGTTTTTTGGAATTTAAAATTTCTTTCTTTCTTTCTTTCTTTCTTTCTTTCTTTCTTTCTTTCTTTCTTTCTTTCTTTCTTTCTTTCTTTAATCACATTTATATACCGCCCTATCTCCCAGGGGACTCAGGGCGGTTTACAGCCTAATAAAAACATGCATATAAATACAGAATAAAACACCAATTTAAAAAACTTATTAAATAAGGCCGAATGTTAAAAATTGCAATAAAAATAATAAAACCCCATTAAAACCAAATTAAAATTTAAAATTCTATCCAGTCCTGCGCAAATAAATAGATGTGTCTTAAGCTCGTGGCAAAAGGTTCGAAGGTCGGAAAGTTGATGGAGACCTGGGGGAAGCTCGTTTCAGAGGGTGGGAGCCCCCACAGAAAAGGCCCTTTCCCTGGGTGTCGCCAGTTGGCACTGCCTGGCTGACGGCACCCTAAGGAGTCCCTCCCTGTGAGAGCGCATGGGTCGGTGGGAGGCAATCGGTGGCAGCAGACGGTCCCGTAGATAGCCCGGCACTATGCCATGGAGCGCTTTGAAGATAGTTACCAAAACCTTGAAGTTACCAAAATCCTGATTTCACAGTGAAAACTGCTGGAAGGATGTAAAAAGGGAGATGCAGAGATGCAGTCTGTGCCTCGCTGGTGGAAGGAATAGGATGGCAGAGCTGAGGAGGAGGGGGGAGGAGGGGGGAGGAGGAGGAGGAGGAGGAAGAGGAGGGAGAGGGAGGGAGAGGGAGAGGGAGGAGAAGGGGAAGAGGAAGAAGAGGAAGAAGAACAGGAGGAAGAAAAGGGAGAGGGAGAGGGAGAAGGAGAAGAAGAAGGAGAAGGAGAAGGAGAAAGGAGAAGGAGAAGGGGAAGGGGAAGAGGAAGAAGGAGAAGGAGAAGGGGAGAGGGAGAGGGAGAGGGAGAAGGAGAAGAAGAAGGAGAAGGAGAAGGAGAAAGGAGAAGGAGAAGGGGAAGGGGAAGAGGAAGAAGGAGAAGGAGAAGGGGAGAGGGAGAGGGAGAAGAAGAAGAGAAGGAGGAGGAGGAAGAAGAGGAGGAGGAGGAGGAGGAGGAGGAGGAAGTAGTTAAAAACAGCACTATAATAAGTGATTTATGACCATTTTTCACATTTACAACTGTTGACGCATCCCCGTGGTCACATGGTCAAAATCCAGATGCTTGGCCACTGGCCTGTATTCGTGACGGTTGCAGTGTCCTGGGGTCATGTGATCCCCTTTTACGACCTTCTGTCAACGAGGAAGCCCAATTCACTTAACGGCCGCATTCCTAACTTAACAACTGCAGCGATTCATTGAACACATGCGGCCAGAAAGGTCATAAACATGTGAACAAAACTCAATTGTCTTGCTTAGCAACCGAAATTCTGGGCTCCACTGTGACCGTACGTCGAGGATGATCTATAGTTCGGGTACTAATCTGAACCATAATTTACCGCTCCGTGCAATGAGACACAAGCTCTTTGCAAAAAAAAAAAAGAGTAAGAAAATCTTTTGCTTTCCTAGGCTCCCGACCAGCAGACCTTACCTCGCAGTAATGGAGATTCAGCTGGTTTTCATTCACACAGTTGTCTACTTTCACAAATTCTAGTCTGCCTGTGGTTAGCCTGCATTCTGGCTCGACACCTAAAATGCAAGAGGAGATTTTAGTTGTGTACGCTTCTACTGCCTTATACAAAGAAATAGAGATTTGCACTTCTGGCGAGCGATAAACTATTCCTTTTAACAGTGGTTGGATGAACAGTCAACAGTAGTTAGCTTACGGTATTTCAATGCGATCACGACTCCCTTAAGAATTATGAGGACGACAAGTTGGCTCTAGCTCAGGGGGTCTCCAACCTTGGTCCCTTTAAGACTTGTGGACTTCAACTCCCAGAGTTCCTCAGCCAGCTTTGAAGTCCACAAGTCTTAAAGGGACCAAGGTTGGAGACCCCCTGCTCTAGCTAATGCAGGGAGTCCCCAACTTTTGTGGCTAGGTGGCCCAGCTGGGGGTGGGGGCAGGCCTGGGATTCAGCCAGTTCAACCCGGTTCGGACAAACCGGTAATTATGGCCAGTGCAGTGATGGGTTTCAAATTTTTTTACTACCGGTTCTGTGGGTGTGGCTTGGTGGGCATGGCAGGGGAAGGATACTGTAAAATCTCCATTCCCACCCCACTCCAGGGGAAGGATACTGTAAAATCCCCATTTCCTTCCAATCATCTGGGACTTGGGAGGCAGAGAATAGATGGGGGTGGGGCCAGTCAGAATTTTTACTACCGGTTCTCTGAACTACTTAAAATTTCCACTACTGGTTCTCCAGAACTGGTCAGAACCTGCTGAAACCCACCTCTGGGCCAGTGGCTGGGCCTGCCCACCCACCCCAGTGCTATCCTGTCTTATATAATAACCGTGTTTTTGACACAGCATGCATTTGCGCAAGGCATGTGTGCAACCGAAGCTATCCCATCCTATACAATCGCCTCCAGTGAGGGAGAATCCGCAACTTCTGACTGAAACCTGTTCCACAGATTGTTCTCACTGTCAGGACTTTTCTCCTTAGTTCTAGGTTGGATTTCTCCTTGATGATCAATCAGTCGATCGATCAATCAATCAATCAATCAGAATAGAACTGGAAGGGACCTTGGAGGTCTTCTAGTCCAACCCCCTGCTTTAAAAAGCCTTGTTAATGAAATTAACCGGAGAGCATCGCCGGTTAACTCAAATGGGCCATGGTAGCTCAGGCTGTAGAAGCCTGTTATTAAAACACAGCAGCCTGCAATTACTGCAGGTTCAAGCCCAGCCCAAGGTTGACTCAGCCTTCCATCCTTTATAAGGTAGGTAAAATGAGGACCCAGATTGTTGGGGGGGCAATAAGTTGACTTTGTAAAAATATACAAATAGAATGAGACTATTGCCTTATACACTGTATGCCGCCCTGAGTCTTCGGAGAAGGGCGGAATATAAATGTAAATTTTAAAAAAAAATGCTTGAGACGAGCTGGAATGCGATAATATCTGGGCAAGCAACCACAAAAATTATCTTGGAGTTGACTTGGGTTTGGTTACAGCAATTACTGGTCCAAGGTTGGTGTCGTGTCCCACTCCCACTCCGACGAATGAGTCAAGGAAGTCCGTAACAAACTTGGCAACGAAGCCTCTGCAGCTTGCCAAGTTCCTTCGAGGTTTATCAGGGCAGGCAGGAGTCCAAGTTGTGACTTCAGCGATAGGGTCCGATATCAGCCAACTAGATAAGACTTTGCTTGACTCAAGTTTGAAATGCCAAAAGCAGGTCCTTTATATAGGCTGTGGGGTGTGGCTCCATGACTCAGCATTTATCCAGGCCTGCCCCACTCTTCCTTCTGCTGGCATCGCCTCTCAGATCTCCGGAAGCGAGGGTCCACCCAATCTGAATTGTCTTCAGTTGGATCTGCTGTCAGCGTCTGGGATAGGGAGGGGTCAGAGGGAGTAGGCCCGGGTAATTCCACCACCTGGCTGGCTTCCTGCTCTGAAGGCTGAGCCAAAGGAACACATGCTGTATGAGTGAGGTTTATTGGGCTTCTCCTTTCACTCCTTGAATCCTCTCCGGGCATGGGGCCAGGGCCGGGGGCTGGAGTTATGACAGGCCTTTCATCTTCATTATCAGACTCGGAGTCTGATAAAAGGCCCGGTTGGAGACGGAGGGGCTCAGCTGAGGAGAGGAGGGAGGACGAGTCACAACACTTGGGATTCCTCCTGGACAGACCATCTTTTATTTATTGACAGATGAACCGAACAAAAGGAGGGATGAGGGAGGCAGAACGGAGGGCCAGGAGCTGCTTGACATTTTGACCTTGTCACAAGGGACGGTTTTCGGTGCTAAACAAATTCCATAATTACCCACCGTACAATTTGGCAACCCACGCTTTTATTTAGGGTCACTGAAAATCTAGCTCTGAAATATTTTAGGAAATACTATAAAGGCGGAATATTTCCCCTAAAACGGAGGCAGAAACTATGGACCCCCTCCACCTTTATCAATGGGCCATTAAGGCCTGGGCCAGTCTATTCTATATAACAAAGATCTACCTCCTTCAGGCACAGCCATAGTAGGAGTTGCCCAAAGTCCTTTCGTTACATCATCATCACCCAGCAAGGCTCAGCCAAGCCTGGGACACAGACAACTTACAAAGTTACCCCTGCATGGCCCCATGGGAGTCTGACAATCAATCAGAACACAAGCTCAAATCCAAAGCCCAACAGAGGGTATAAACTATCTCCCTCGCTCACCCATGTGCCTTTTTTTCGCCCAGGTCGTCAAAACCATCTGGTCTTGTCCATCATTAAAAACCATCTTTCCAATCAGCCACCATGTTTCCGGTGTACTTTCTCCCCACTTGGAACTGAACCCAGATGGACATGTCTTCCAACACAGCAAGAGACATCCATTGTGGGTGTCTACTCTGGATACACAGATGCTTTGATTTATTAATTCCTAATGAGGTAAGTTTGATTTCAGAAGAGGGCAACCACATATATTGTGGGAACTGCTAGGTATAAGGGGATGCGGTGGCTCAGGGGCTAGGACGTTGAGCTTGTCAATCAAAAGGTCGGCAGATCAGCGGTTCGAATCCCTAGTGCTGCCATGTAACGGGGGGAGCTCCCGTGACTTGTCCCAGCTTCTGCCAACCTAGCATTTTGAAAGCATGTAAAAAATGCAAGTAGAAAAAATAGGGACCACCTTTGGTGGGAAGGGAACAGCGTTCCGTGCACCTTTGGCATTGAGTCATGCAGGCCACATGACCATGGAGACGTCTTCGGACAGTGCTGGCTCTTCAGCTTTGAAACGGAGATGAGCACCACCCCCTAGAGTCGGCAACAACTAGCACATATGTGCGAGGGGAACCTTTACCTTTACTTACCAGAACTAGAAGGGATGATTAAGACCCTTGTAGCCAGAGCTCAATTCATTGCTGGAACTCAAAGAAAAACCTTCTTGGTTGGTTGACATCAAGATGGATGTCATGAAGTTGACAGCGTGGCTACCCAGCCTCCATAACAACGCATCTCACAAATGTATAACCACCAACACCCTGGGTTACTGGCATAGAAATCTAAAGGAAAAATAAGTGGCCCAGGATGCGTCCCAATGCAAACTCTATCCCTTACGTATTTGTAGGGGATGCTCTTAAATTGCTACCAACCTGCCTTCCATTGGGGACCTGTATACTGCACGAATCAAGAAGAGGGCCGTGAAAATATTTACAGATCCCTCACATCCTGGACATAAACTGTTTCAACTCCTACCCTCAAAACGACGCTATAGAGCACTGCACAACAGAACTAGACACAAGAACAGTTTTTTCCCAAAGGCCATCACTCTGCTAAACAAATAATTCCATCAACACTGTCAAACTATTTACTAAATCTGCATTACTATTAATCTTCTCATCATTCCCATCACCAATCTCTTTCCACTTATGACTGTATGACTGTAACTTTGTTGCTGGCAATCCTTATGATTTATATTGATATATTGACCATCATTTGTGTTGTAAATGTTGTACCTTGATGAAGGTATCTTTTCTTTTATGTACACCGAGAGCATATGCACCAAGACAAATTCCTTGTGTGTCCAATCACACTTGGCCAATAAAAAATTCTATTCTATTCTATTCTACCCTTCTGGCATCCTCATGGCTAGGACCCACAGACACGATCCAGTAACATGATTTTCACACGTCTCTTTTCAGATCGCAGCCGCATAGCTGTTCAGAAATATGTGGCTAATCTTGTAGGAGATTAGGAAATCAGTTTTTGGTACTTACATGTTTCACAGCAGGTATTGCCAAGTTTTGTCACTTTACCCTAGAGAAGAAGACAGCCACACGTCATTTAAGACAAATATACATGGTGTCCAAAACTCTCTTAGTGTCAATTTTAGCCAATGACGTTTGGTCATTTCTAGCATTTCTCTGCTATTTGATTCCAATGGCTCCAATAAAACTTGACAAAGAGAGTATTTTTTCCGTGTGTGTGTGTGTGTGTGTGTGTGTATGTGTATATGTAGGTCTTGGCATATTCGGGTCTTTTCCCGTGTAAGGTTGAGAGTATCTTGACGACATTTTGACGAGGTCTCACTCATCATCTTCAGGCTGGTGCTTTCGGCTTCGAGCTTGTGTGAGCAAAGCGTGGTCGGAGCTGCCATCTCTATAAATACTGGTGGGGAGGTGGGCAGTGTTGCTATGAGCGGGTTGGTTGGCTATGTGGTTGCATCTTGATTGGTAGATGGAGTGGGTGTTTATATATTATCTACATAATATAGATAGATAGATAGATAGATAGATAGATAGATAGATAGATAGATAGATAGATAGATAGATAGATAGATAGATAGTAAATTGTGGAAACCTTTTGGGAAAAGCGTATTTTCTAAAACTAGCTAATAAACACCACTTTTTTGGGGGGGGAGTAGACCATAAAATTATACATCAATGGAAAGTTAATTTAATCAAGAACGTAATGCAGTAAATTTTATGAAGGATTTGCTATTAGAACAGCAGTTACAGTATAAAGAAGAAAAATGAAGCACGTAGAAAAAAACGAGATATACAAAAATTATCACCATGTCAGTGAATGCTTAGTTGGGTAACCTTTAGCGTGAATTAGGGCCTTACAACGTCTTCCCATGGAGTGAACCGAGTCTCTTAGTTCTGCAGCTGTTATCATATGAAACCAAGATTGAATGTGGCTTCTATGAACTGGGTTTTATTGCTGGGTCGCTTCTGACTAACAAGTTTCTTTAGTCGGCTCCATAGATTTTCAATTGGGTGAAGGTCTGGGCTATTCCCAGGCCATTCCAGCAATGGAATAGGATTAACTTGAAACTCCAAAAAAAAAAAAAGTGGTGTTATCAGCCATCAAACCTCAAAAATACAAACCTTTTCCCGAAAGATTTCCACAATTTTGGCCACTACTGTATATTGTATAAAAATTTTTTGATCATGATAAAAAGCTCTCAAAGCTGGAAGGTTATAGAAAGGAACATGGGAAACTTACAGAAGAATTTTTTTTAGAATGGAGAATTCATCAAATTTAATGACAACCAAATCTTTCTGCAATTGGTCATTAAAAGGCCACAAGAGCAAAAAAAAAAAAAAAAAAATTGTAGGAAAAAACCCACGATGGGTTCATTCCTACTGCCCTTTTCCCCCCTGATCTGTAGGGATAATACTTTGGAAACTGGCAAGCTGCTTACAAATCCATACAAAATGCTCTTAAAAGTAGCCTTTTAAAAGCATTTTTTACAGCCTCTTTGACCGAAGAGGTTGTAGGAAAAAATACTTTATAAGTGGAAAAAAAAAGTTGGCCATGCCCACCCAGTCACATTACTACTACCACCATCAAGCCACGCCCACAGAACCGGTAGTAACAACCTTTACATTTCACCCCTTCCATAAAGCACAAATTGAACACACCGCTACAACAAATACTAAGAAGAGGCGGATTCTATACTCACTCCTTCAGCTAAGCATTTCTTGGAATCAAACGGAGGGCAACCGGTGATCTTCCTCTCCCAAATAAAATCTCCTTTGAGGTTCACCTTGCAAAAATGATTGTCACATCCATCTTGGATTGTTTCGTTTGGCTGTTAAAAAATAATAATCCATTTTTATTTTATTTCTTTGGGTTACAGTGAGATGGTAATAGACCAGAGCAGGGTCTCCAACCTTGGTCCCTTTAAGATTTGTGGACCACAAGTCTTAAAGGGACCAAGGTTGGAGACCCCTGGGCCAGGGGGAATTACTTTTTTAAGGTGCAAAAAAGACACCAGGGACAATCCCAAGCCCAGCTGAAAAAAATTTACAAAAAGTTAAAACGGTTACTATTTTGATGGGTTTGTGAAACAGAGCCACGTAGGCAAGTCGTCCTTGACTTACAACAGTTCATTTGGTGACCGTTCGAAGTTACAACAACAATGAAAAAAAGGGGCTGACAACCATTTTTCACACTTTTGCACCATTGAAGCATCCCTATGGCCACGTAATCAACAATTGGATACTTGGCAACTGGTTCGTGTTTACGATGGTTGCAGCCTCCCAAAGTTAAATGTGATCCCCGTTTTTTGACCCAGATTCTAGCAAGCAAAATCAACGGGGAAGTCAGGTTTACGTAACAACTGTGTTACTAACTTAACAGCTTCAGTGACTCACTTAACAACGAAAAGTCGTAAAATGGGGCAAAACCTCACCTAATGAATGTTTCACTCAGCAACATAAACTTTGGGCTCAATTGTGGTCGTAAGTTGAGGACTGCCTCTGTCTATTCCCTGATGTATGGATTATGTGGAGCATGAAATGTATTTGAGATGGAAGGCCTGGCAGAGCAAGGTGAGCCTCACGCACAGTGGGTGCATGATGTGACAACAACGCAATGAGTCCTACAATACAAGTAGTTCTTGACTTACAACCGTAATTGAACCCCAAATTTATGTTGCTCTTTGTTGCTCTTCTCTGCATTCTTTCTAGAATCTCCACATCTTTTTTACATCGTGGCAACCAAAACTGGATGCAGCATTCCAAGTGTGGCCTAACCAAGGCATTATAAAGTAGTTTTAACACTTCACGTGATCTTGATTCTATCCCTCTGTTTATGCAGCCTAGAACTGTGTTGGCTTTTTTTGGTAGCTGCTGCACTTTGCTGGCTCATATTTAAATGGTTGTCCACTAGGACTCCATGATCCCTCTCACAGTTACTACTATTGAGCAAGGTACCACATATACGGTACCTCTGCATTTTGTTTGGGCGATGCTGTCCAGCCCCATACAGATGGCACGCACAAAGAGCAAGAACAAAGTAGGTTTCAGGAAAGCATCTTTAATGCCAGTCGGGAGTAAAAACATAATCTTGAAATCAAATAAAAGTTCCCAGGCAGACTTAAGAACCAACTAATTAAATCAGACTCTCTTGGAAAAGTTTCCTTCCCACGGCCTTCACTTAGAATTTAGAATTTTAGAATTTAGAATTTTAGAATTTTATTTTATTGGCCAAGTGTGATTGGACACACAAGGAATTTGTCTTGGTGCATATGCTCTCAGTGTACATAAAAGAAAAGATACGTTCATCAAGGTACAACATTTACAACACAATTGATGATCAATATAGCAATATAAATCATAAGGATTGCCAGCAACAAGTTATAGTCATACAGTCATAAGTGGAAAGAGATTGGTGATGGGAACTATGAAACGATTAATAGTAGTGCAGATTCAGTAAATAGTCTGACAGTGTTGAGGGAATTATTTGTTTAGCAGAGTGATGGCCTTCGGGAAAAAACTGTTCTTGTGTCTAGTTGTTCTGGTGTGCAGTGCTCTATAGCGTCGTTTTGAGGGTAGGAGTTGAAACAGTTTATGTCCAGGATGCGAGGGATCTGCAAATATTTTCACGGCCCTCTTTTGATTCGTGCAGTATACAGGTCCTCAATGGAAGGCAAGTTGGTAGCAATTATTTTTTCTGCAGTTCTAATTATCCTCTGAAGTCTGTGTTTTTCTTGTTGGGTTGCAGAACCGAACCAGACAGTTATAGAGGTGCAAATGACAGACTCAATAATTCCTCTGTAGAATTGGATCAGCAGCTCCTTGGGCAGTTTGAGCTTACTGAGTTGGCGCAGAAAGAACATTCTTTGTTGTCCTTTTTTAGTGATGTTTTTGATGTTAGCTGTCCACTTCTAGGTCAACCATCTGGGCCATCATGCCTGATGACTTAGAGTGGAGAATGTTTTTTTTTTTCCCCACTTCAGACGCCTCTTTTCCTTCACAGTAAAATAAAAAGTAGCTGAAATCTCCAGAAAAGTGAATTATTGCACCATAAAGTAGAGTGCGAAAAATGTCAGCATCTCTAATAGGTTTTAGTCATTTCACAAGATTCCAGCTGTGGCCATCACAAAAGATGTTCATGAGGTCACATATCGCCCTCATAAAATAGAAGAAAAACCCCCCAAAACTATGTTTCTCTGTTATCGCAAAAGCGTGCCGTCTTTTTATGATCTGGTCCATCAAAACATTTATCTCCTCAACACCTTGCTCCAAAGGCCTCAGACAGTTGATGTGAATATGAAGGACTAGGTTGCATTCTCCTTTGCACAAAAGTGGAAAAACAACTCTGTTTTTTCCCCCAATTTCTTCTACATATTTGTCTAGGAAAAAAAAAATACTAGGTGCACCCTCTCTCCCTGGAGGATCTCAAGAGGAAATTTACTTTTTCCGTCTGAGGCAAGGCCTCTCAGGGGAAGAGGCTGTGGAAACGCTATTCTGTATGAAGTTCAGGAAACAGCAAAGATTCGTTAGATATGTTGACTATTTTATGCACAAACATGGAAGGAGGCTTCAGTCCCCACAGTTCTTATGTTTCTACTTGGAAACCGCTTCTGGACTTTGTGCTTGGGGTGCGGGGGAAAAATGAAAATTTCAATTTGGTGTTTTACTGATTTGATAGATCTGTTGTTATAGAAATGGCTTTTATAGTTTACATAATAGTTTATATTATTATGTAAAAGTAAAAGATTTGATGTTGCTATCTTATTCTACAGAACCCGCCCTTCCAAAGGGAGTTGGAATTCAATGCCTTTTTTTTTTCTTTTTCTCCTTCTTCTCTACACTTTTTCCTTCCCTCTTCCCTCCCGTATTTTTCCTATTATTTGCTTTTGTGTTTGGGAATTTTATACTATAAACCAGTGGTGGGATTCAAATAATTTAACAACTGGTTCTCTGTCCTAATAACCAGCTGGCTAGGCATTGCTTGGTGGTCATGTGACCTTGTGGGTGTGGCCAACTCAACATCACTCATGTCAATGGGCACTTCACCTTAGCTGTTACAATGTAATAAGGGTTAAGCAGAGAGGCAGTTTCTGTAAGATTAGGCTAGAAATAACACCAGAATGCTGCCTTCTTTACAGGATTAGCCCTGTAAAGTGGAAAAAAACAAAATAAGATTTCTTCCAACAACTGGTTCTCCGAACTGCTTAAAAAGTTAACAACCGGTTCTCCCGAATAGGTGTGAACTGGCTGAATCCTACCATTGCTATAAACGAATAAAAAGGATTGGCATATTGAAAAAAAAGGTTCAAAAATTGACATTGAAAAGGTCTAGACTGCATGTTATGCTTCAAAAGTGATAGACACCAGACATTATTTCTTTATTTTTGTTTATTTTCTTTATTTTGTTTATTTATAGATTATTTATTTGTTTATATATTCCAGCTGTTCTCTGGATAACTTGCGATTTCAAGAACTTCCAGGTACAACGGCTAATAAAAAGCCACTAATCTATCTGGTGTCCCCCCACCCCCACAAAAAAATAGATGCACAGGTAGTCCTCGACTTACGGCTACAACTGAGCCCAACTTTTCTGTTGCTAAGCGAGACATTTTGTTAAGTGAGTTCTGCCCCATTTTGCGACCTTTCCTGCCACAGTTGTTAAGTGAAGCACTGCAGTTGTTATATTAGTAACACCATTGATAAGTGACTATGGTTTCCACAATGATTTTGCTTGTCAGAAGGTCGCAAAAAAAAAAAAAAGGATCACGTGACAGTACAACCATCATAAATACGAACCAGTTGCCAAGTGTCCAAATTTTAATCATGCGACCAAGTGGTGCTACAATGGTTGTGTGAAAAGCGATCATAAGTTACTTCTTTCAGTGCCATTGTAACTTCTAAGGTAAAGGTAAAGGTTCCCCTCACACAAATGTGCTAGTCATTCCCGACTCTAGGGAGCGGTGCTCATCTCCGTTTCAAAGCCAAAGAGCCAGCGCTGTCCGAAGACGTCTCCGTGGTCATGTGGCCGGCATGACTCAACGCCAAAGGCGCACGGAACGCTGTTCCCTTCCCACCAAAGGTGGTCCCTATTTTTCTATTTGCATTTTTTACGTGCTTTTGAACTGCTAGGTTGGCAGAAGCTGGGACAAGTCACGGGAGCTCCGTGGTCATGTGGCCGGCATGACTCAACGCCAAAAGTGCACGGAACGCTGTTACCTTCCCACCAAAGGTGGTCCCTATTTTTCTATTTGCATTTTTTACGTGCTTTTGAACTGCTAGGTTGGCAGAAGCTGGGACAAGTCACGGGAGCTCACCCCATTACGCGGCACTAGGGATTCAAACCACTGAACTGCTGACCGCTCAGCCACCGCGTCCCTTTTGTAACTTCTAACAGTCACTAAATGAAAGGTTGTAAGTCAACGACTACCTGTAGTTTATTTTCCTTTCACCTTGAGTTTCAAACAAGGGAAAATCCCCTTGAGGAGCCTTATTTTTTATCAATGGCAAATATTCTGAAGACTGTTGAGAAGATGGTGTGAGAGGTGTCTTTGCAGGATTGTTGAGGAGGGAGATAAACCGCAGGGTGAATACATATAAATTAGAAAATAGATGTTAAAACTACTGACCTTCAAATACAAAATAGTTCCATCCCTCAGCTGTATGTCGCACCGAGTTGGCAAACATTTCCCGCAGCAGGAACCAGAAGTTTTCTCCATCCGGTAATTCTGCAAACCCAAGGATAATACCCAAAGTGAATTTTTAAGCATTGATAAACACATTGCATTTAACCTCACGATATACAGAGTTGGAAGGGACCTTGGAGGTCTTCTAGTCCAACCCCCCTGCTCAAACAGCAGATCTCATTCTCATTCAGCTTTCTTCTTCTTCTGTATTGCTTTGCAGATCTTTCCGAATGAACATTCGGTGAAGTGAAGTGGAATCCAATTTTTTTTACTACCGGTTCTGTGGGCATGGTTTGGTGGGTGTGGTGTGGTGTGGCTTGGTGGGCATGGCAGGGGAAGGATACTGCAAAATCTCCATTCCCACCCCACTCTGGGGCCAGCCAGAAGTGGTATTTGTCGGTTCTCCAAACTGCTCAAAATTTCAGCTACTGGTTCTCTGAACTGCTCAAAATTTCCACTAACAGTTCTCCGAACTGCTCAAAATTTCCACTACCGGTTCTCTGAACTGCTCAAAATTTCTGTTACCGGTTCTCCAAACTGCTCAAACTTTCCACTACTGGTTCTCCAGAACCTGTCAGACCCTGCTGGATTTCACCCCTAAGATAGATAGATAGATAGATAGATAGATAGATAGATAGATAGATAGATAGATAGATAGATAGAGAGAGAGAGAGAGAGAGAGAGAGAGAGAGAGAGAGAGAGAGAGAGAGAGAGAGAGAGAGAGAGAGAGAGAGAGATACAAATTCAAGATTGTGTTTACAGTAGTCTCATCATTATAGGCGTCTTGCTCACATTTTCCTTTAATATTTACACATTTGCAAAATGTGGGGGGGGAAATGTGATTATCGACGAACAATAATATTCTTGTATTCCTGCTAGGGAAAAACGGAGGAGTTAAGTTTGCTTTGAAAAGTAAAGCTGAGGCATTAAGTGTAATTACAGTCTCGTTTCTCCGAGCCAGGTTTCCCCTCACGCAATCTGCCACTCAGCCAGCAGGTCCTTAAGGAGAGTGGCAGAGATTCACGTCAATGGCGCATCTCCCGTGGGGACATTTGATCCCAAATGAAGACATCCCACATCCTCTTTCTTGACAACTAGTCATTGCAGATAATAATCAATGTAGGATCCTCTCTGCCAAAACACTTTTACAATGAGGGCATGAAAAATTAGCCCTAATTTTTTTTCCACTGTCCTCTATAAACGTGTAATAACTTGTTTGGAGGAGAGCAAGGTTTTATCCCCTTATCCTTCTTCCCTTTATGTATAAGTATGGACCAGGGAAGTCAACCTTTTTATATCTACCGCCCACTTTTGTATCTCTGTTAGTAGTAAAATTTTCTAACCGCCCACCGGTTCCACAGTAATGCGCTGTGTATCGTCGTCTGAGCATGCCTCTCGCACATCATGGATTGAGGTTGTGGGGGGCGCCGGCTACCAGCTCTGCTTGTCTGTTACAGCTGGGTGGTATGGGGGGAGATGCACGAGCTATTCTGGGATGAGGCTCTTTTGTTTGCGGTCGCACTATAGTGCCATTTAGTTTCACTTACGTAAGTGAACGAAACTTATGCGCGGGCGATACAAATAGTATATTTTCAGAAATTTAAATTGTCATGGGGAATTTTATGAAAATCTAATGAAAATATTTTTAAATAATGTTATGAAAATTTTTTAAAAAGTCAATTAAATTAAAAAAAAAAGGAAAGTGCTTCAGTATCGAACAAAACCCCTACCGCCCACCATGAAAGGTGGAATGCCCACTAGTGGGCAGTAGGGACCAAGTTGACTACCACTGGTATAGACATAATTATGAATACATGAGATGGATACAAATAAAAGAAAACATTAGGACAGGGATGGTAGGTGTGCTTATGCACGCCCCTTAAAGACCTCTTAAGAATCGGGTGAGGTCAACAGTAGACAGTCTAAGGTTAAAGTTTTGGGGGTTTGAGGAAGAAACCACAGAGTCAGGTAGTGCGTTCCAGGCGTTGATCACTCTGTTGCTGAAGTCTTATTTTCTGCAATCGAGTTTGGAGCGGTTTACCTTAAGTTTGTATCTATTGTTTGCTCATGTACTGTTGTGGTTGAAGCTGAAGTAGTCGTTGAGAGGTAGGACATTGTAGCAGATGATTTTATGTACTACGCTTAGATCAGATTGAAGGCGGCATAGTTCTAAGTTGTCTAAGCCCAAAATTTCAACTCTGGTGGCATAAGGTATTCTATTGCGGGTAGAGGAATGGAGGACTCTTGTCGTGAAATATCTCTGGACTCTCTCAATTATATTAATGTCTGATATGCACTGCAGGTTCCAAACAGATGAGCTGTATTCAAGAATTGGTCTAGCAAATGTTTTGTATGCTCTAGTTAGTAGTACAATATTACCAGAGAAGAAGCTTCTCTGATTCAGATTCAACCAGTTCAGATGAACTGGTAGTTAGATTGCTGGCTGGTCCTGCCCTTCCCTGCCTCTTTCAAGAGTCCCCACATGCCCCATTTTGGCTCCCAGGTAAGTGCACGGAGGCCTCCTAGGCCCAAATTGGGCCGCGGGGAGGGAGTATGGCATGCCACCCCCAGGGCCTGTTTTTACTTCCAGGAGGCTTCAGAGAGGTCTCCTAGGCCCAAAATAGGGTACTGGGAGGTGCAGTGTGCCCCCCTGGTGGCCTGTTTTCACTCCCAGGAGGCTGCAGAGAGGCCTACTAGGCACAAGATGGGGCACAGGGTGTGTGTGGCATGTTCCTCCTCCTCACTCATCTCTGACTCCAAAGGCAGCTGCCTCTCTGGCTGGGACATGCCGGACAGCCCTGGCTCTATCTCTGTGTCCGACGCTGAGCATTCATCAGAGCCTCCCCCAGGCTCCAGCACTGGCCCAAGTTCTTCCCCAACCTCCTCATCATCTGAGTCTGCCGCCAGCTCTGCTGGTAGCTGGCGGGCAACAACATATCCCTCTCTGAATATCACTTACTACTTTGTGTTGCCGTCCACCAGCAGCCTGAGGACCTGGCAGCAGAGTCGGACAGTGAGGAGGCTGGGGAGGACAATGGGCCAGTCCTGGAGTCAGGGGAAGGCCTGGATGAGGGCTCTGCGTTGGAGGCAGAGATGGGGCCAGGGCCATCTGGGAGCAATGTGTGGACTCCAGAGTCTCCAGAGATGGACAGCAGAGAGGCAGAGAGGAACAGGAGGAGCCTGTTCCAAGTGCAAGCATGCAAAGAGCTGCCAGAAGGCAAGAGCAGCTGAAGAAAAAAGGACAACTCAGGAGTAAGGCCAGAAGATGATTGGCCACTCCCATAAGGCTTAAAAGAGCAGCAACGAGCCATTGGGTTCTTTGTAAGAAAGTAACGTTGATTTCCATGCTTCTTGTCAGCGTCTCTTGAAATTTGTGGGGTCTTTGCCAAGAAAAGCCTTTGGCAGGTTGCCAAAGACATCAAAGGTTGGTGATAAAGCCCACGGACTGGTTATTAAGAATTTTGTTTGGGACAAAGTTGAGACTGAATTAATTCTCAGCTGTTTTAATAAAATAAGTTTGTCGAGGACTGAATTGTGTTTAGTAATCATTACTTGGGCCTTGGTCACAACATATTGGGTGGGTTGTGGCTTTCAAACAGAAAGAACCTGAAATACTTTGGCCAGCAAATGAGAAGACTTAACTGGAAAGTAAGTCCATAAAGTATAAAGACGAAAGGCTGTTGCAATTCGGAAGAAATCAGAGCCTTCAAAGTCAAACTCCTTGGAGCACGATGTTCCCTCTTACCTTGGGGCACGGTTCACAAGTAATTTTCCCACACATCAATTTGTATGTCAGGTACAGTCCCTGCCGTGTGTTACATTGGCAAGTGGTGCACTCATCCAGCATCATACGTTTCCCCGGCTGAAAAAAAGGAGAACAAGTTTTACTACCTCCGGTGGTACTCCTATCATGAAAAACACCGAGATTGGACCGTTCGTCCCCACTGCACTATTTCTTGCAAAATTAAATGCGGACAATTCCACGGGAAGAGGAAAATAACGAGGGCGTGTAGCTCAGGCAGCTATGGGTCTGTCCTGGAGCAGAAGCTTCCAGGGTCAATTCCTGGGGTCATCAAGTCAGGCTGAAATCCTAGATTGTGCTCCACTTAAGAAGGAGGAGGAGGAGGAGGAGTCTGTAGCCAAAATAACAGAGTTGGAAGGGACCTTGGAGGTCATCTAGTCCAACCCCCTGCTCAAGCAGGAGACTCTGTATCATTCCAGACAAGTGGCTGTCCACTTAAAAACCTCCAGTGATGGAGCACCCACAACATCTGGGGGCAAGTTGTCCCTGGCAGCATTGCTGAATTACAGCTCCTAACATCTGGCTGATGGAAATCATATTCAGTAGCATCGGAAGAGCCACTAGACCAGGGGTGTCAAACTTGATTTCATTGAGGGTCGCATCAGGGTTGTGTTTGACCTCGGAGGGCCAAGATGTGTGTGTGTGTGTGTGGCCAGGAGGGCGGGGGGGGCATGATCATGGCACTCTGTTGGCCAAAATGGGCTGCGTGGAGGCCGGGGATGGAAAAAACGGGCTGCATAGAGCCCCGCTGCACAGAACCCCACAGTGGCCCATTTTGGCCGACAGAGGCACTGTGGGCCGGTCCTTTGATATTTCTGGGCCAGCCCCGTGGGCCAAATTTAACTGGGCCATGGGCCGCATCTGGCCTGTGGGCCTTGGGTTTGACACCCCTGCACTATATTGAAGGCGGCATGCCTTAGCTATTGGCTCAAATTAATTTTTAACTCAAGTAATTTGCATGCTATGATTTTCCCAGGTTAAACACCAATCTCCTTGGCAGAAATCACCTTCATACACCCACAACAGCACCTTTGGGACTAATGGCATAGACAATACCCAACTTCCTCCCTTCACATGCTGTTCTCCCTCCCTCTCTCTCCTGCTTAGTTTTATCTTAATTGAAATTGAAATTTAAGATCTTTATTTATTGTTTTAATGTTTTATACGGCATTCCGTTCAAGGATGGTAAGCCTCCTAGAGTCGCCCTTGGCGAGATGGGGAACGTACAAGTTTGATAAATAAATAAATATAATTGAAACAGGCGGTCAGCTGGAATCTTACCGCAAAAACAGTACCGTTCAAGACACAGCCATTCACAGGTTCTGCAAGAGGGAAGTTGCATTTATTAGCATCTGAATCTTCCACAGGACGGTGAAAATCTCAACTCCATTTTTTAAATAACAACAAAAGAAGGAGGAGGAGGAGGAGGAGGAGGAGGAGGAGGAGGAGGAGTTGTCGTCACTTGGAACACAACACGCCAGATATCACAGTTGTCGAAAACCGAAACATACAATTTATTGACATCGCAGTACCAGGAGATGCCAGAGTCGAAGAAAAAGAACTGGAAAAAATCGTGAAATATCGTGATCTGGCCATTGAAACTACACGGCTATGGATGAAACATGTAACAGTGATACCCATTGTCATCGGGGCAGTTGGTACCATGTCCAAGAATTTTATAAGATACATCAGCAAACTGCAGCTTCCTGCAATAACACCAGCAGAACTGCAAAAAACTGCGCTACTTCTTAAGAAGGTACTTGGTTGATATCTAGGATGCTGGCAGCAACCCGTATCAACTTTTAGCACCAGTCAACGGTATTTGTGATGCCTTTTTGAATGTTCAATTGACTGAGTTTCATGTTTAATGAATAAATTAAATAATAATAATAATAATAATAATAATAATAATAATAATAAGAAGAAGAAGAAGAAGAAGAAGAAGAAGAAGAAGAAGAAGAAGAAGAAGAAGAAGAAGAAGAAGAAGAAGAAGAAGAAGAAGAAGAAGAAGAAGAAGAAGAAGGTTGATATCTAGGACCTGGCAGCAACCCGTATCAACCATTAGCACCAGTCAACGGTATTTGTGATGCCTTTTTGAATGTTCAGTTGACTGAGTTTCATGTTTAATGAATAATAATAATAATAATAATAATAATAATAATAATAATAATAATAATAATAATAATAATAATAATAATAATAATAGCTGGAAGGGACCTGAAGGTCTTCTAGTCCAACCCACTGCTCAAGCAGGAAATTGTACAGTATTTCGGACAAACGGTTATCTATTTTTTTCTTAAAAACTTCCAGAGTTGGAGCATTCACAACTTCTGGAGGCAAGTTGTTCCACGGATTCGTTGTTCTAACTGTCAGGAAATCTCTCCTTAGTTCTGGATTGGATCTCTCCTTGATTAGTTTTCATCCATGGTTTCTTGCCTTGCCTTCTGGTGCTTTGGAAAATACGTTGTGGCAGCCAATCACATATTGGAAGACTGCCATCATGTCACCTCTAGTCCCCTAGCCACTTGCAGCCCTCCCATCTGGCTTTCAGCAAGCAAAGTGAATGGGAGATGCCAGATTTCCTTAAGGACTGTCTACCACTGCAATATCCTATGGCAACGAAAATAAATGCTGCCTTTTCCTAACGTGTCTCACAAACCGGAACGTCTTCTATAGGGGTCCTGTCTAAGGTTGCACATTTAAATTGGATTGCAAACTTCTCAAGGTGGTGTAAGAAGGCATGTCTTCTTCTGAACGGACCAGTCCTTACCACAGCGACAGGAAGGGCAGCATCTGGACCTCTGGTCACAGCGCATCTCTGTGCCAAATGGGCAACTGGTTGGCTCCCTCGGTTGGCACGAGACATTCCTGGTCTGGATAAAGACCTCCTCGTTCACACGGACACATTTCTTGATGACGCAGGGATCAGTGGGAGACGTCCATTCAGAGCCAACCTAGGAATGTAAGCAGTGGTGGGGTTTCAGATTATGTTACTACCGGTTCACCCCGCGAACACTCGCTTTGTGTGCGCACGCGCCCGGTTCGTGCGGGCGCCTGCTTTCTGCACATGTGCATTCTGTGCATGCGTTTTGCTCATGCGCATGCCTTCCACGTATGCCCCCAGCCTCAAAAATGTGCCTAAATAGGATGGCATAGAACCAGGATGGGCTCTATGCCATCCTATGATTTCCACTACCGGTTTGAGCAAACCTGTTCAAACCGGCTGATTGCCACCTCTGAATGTAAGACTACAGAAGGCTTAGGCAGCATGAAGACCATTCTTTCTTTGTGACTTGTTCAGGGAAGAGATGTGCATGATGTTCCTCCATGAAGCAGAACATTACTTTCCTAGCCCCCAAGGAAGAGCAGAGTGAATAAACCCAGTTTCCCTTATCCTATCTGTAAATCTCTTCCATTTGAAAGGTTTGGGGAAAAACTAGAAAGTAATTGCAGTATTTTTCTTCTGTTCTACTTGAGTGCAAAAGAATAATATCCAAGTGGATATTCTCTGCTGAGAGCGTGAATGGGTGTGGTGGCCTAGCGGGGAAGCCACTTGCCTCCCACTCAGAAGGTTGAGAGTTCAATCCTAGGTAGCAGCAGATGTTTCTCTTCTAGAGTGAAAAGAAAAATTATTTGCTGTGAACTCCAAGTGGCGTCAGGAAGGGCATCCGGCCAGTAAATGCTCAGCTCCATCCAGTTGCCCCAACTCTACCCCAAATTAAGGGATTACAGGGTCATAAAAAGGGAGGGGAGATTCTCTATTAGAACCTAACTTGTGTGGTTCTACTAACTAGTCCCTTAGAGCTTCTGAGATCCTTGGATTGACAGCAGGATAGAAGAGAACACAAAGATGGAGGGAGACAATTATTGAGATTGTGAGAAAATGCCTTGACTATGGATGACCTCTCTCCTGTTCCATTTCACAGGAGATAAATCCTAGCAATCTTGAGCTTACTCAGAGTTGACAATGTGCAACTCTGCCACAGTTGCAAAAATAGCCAACATAGTCCCAGTTCTCTCTACCAACAGTGGGATAGCATCAAGATCAAGGGAAGTGATAGTACTGCTCCATACTGCACTAGTGAGATCATATTTGGAATACTATGTCCAATTCAGGTCACTACGATACAAAAAAGATACTGAGACCCCAGAAAGAAGGTAGAGAACAGCAGCAAAGATATGATAAGAGGTCTGGAGGCCAAACCATATGATGAATGGCTGAGGGAATTAGCTACGTTTAGCTTAATAATATATTTAGCATCTGTTAAGGGACGTGGTGGCTCAGTGGCTAAGATGTTGAGCTTGTCGATTGAAAGGTTGGCAGTTTAGTCGTTCGAATCCCTAGTGCTGCGGGTTGAGCTCTCATTACTTGTTCGAGCTTCTGCCAACCTAGCAGTTCGAAAGCCCGTTAAAAAATGCAAGTAGAAAAATAGGGACCACCTTTGGTGGGAAGGGACAGCGTTCCGTGTGCCTTTGGCATTGAGTCATGCCGGCCACATGACCACGGAGACGTCTTCGGACAGCGCTGGCTCTTCGGCTTTGAAATGGAGATGAGCACTGCCTCCTAGAGTCAGGAACTACTAGCACATATGTGTTAGTAGTTCCTTTACCTAGCTTAACAAAGAGAAGGAAACCCTGCATTTCAATACTTGGAGGGATGTCACAGGGAAGAAGGATTCAATTAATACTCATAGTACCTATGGGTAGGACAAGACGTTATGAGCAGAAAGTCATCAAAGGGAGATCCAACCTGGAACTAAGGAAGAATTTCCTAACAATGAGAATAATCAATGAATGGAACATCTTGTCTCCTGGAGTTGGAGGTGCTCCATCACTGGATGTTTTCAAGAGAAGATTGGACAACCAATACTTGTCCATGACAGTATAAGACTCCTGCCTTGGGCAGGGGTTTGAACTAGAAGACCTTCAAGGTCCCTTTCAGACCTATGATTCTAGGATCCTCTGATATGGGTGGTCTCTTCTTCCAGCCCATGGGAGAGGAACAGAAAGGAAATGACAAAATGCTTCATGGCTGAATGTAGAAATGAAGTCATAATATTTCGGCTGAATTTATGAACCAAGTTACTCCGGAAATCCAGAGCTCAGTTCCTCCAATGTTTAACCGCGGAGGTTACGCCACATCGAAGAGCCACTTCAAGGGATGCTTCAACTGAAATGTTGTTGAAACGAAGTGGTCCTTGAAGCTCTGTGCAGCTCTTACAACTCATAAGCACTTAAGTGCTTCTTTTCAACCAGTCTTCACCAGAAGGGAAGACTTTTCTGCACAAGGAAAGCAGGAATGCCCATTCTCCCTCACCACGATGCCTTACGTTATGCCAAATGACGTCTTCGTCTCCTCGAGACCAAAGAGGTGTATCTTCACACATGGTTCTGAGACATTTTCCACAGCACGCCCCTTCTCTGTTGACGTATTTGTATCCCTGCAAAACATGAAAGAACCAACAAAAACACCAAAAATCAAGCGTGTATAACTTTTCTCCTATAATATACTAGCTGGATGCCTATGCTTTCCTATGAAACTGTGATCAGGCATGATAAATTGACACTTAAAGCCTGAAACTTAATGTAGAAAAGCGAATTAATATAAGGCAACTGGCATTTGGAACAGAGGGAGAGAAGGAGTGGAATGTCCCAGCCCACAGGCCAAATGAGTCACATGCTGGCCACGCCCACGCCCAGTTTAGCAAAGGGATAGCATCAGAGTGTGTTACTATAAGGCAACTGGCAGTTGGAACAGAGTTCTTTTCAGATGGGGAGGGGGAGTAGAATGTCTAGCTCCTTAGCATCAGAGCGTGTGAATATAATAATATTGTATATAAAATACTAATGATCTGATGGTCATTTCGAAAAATCCTTTCTTAGCTAGCACCTAGAAGCCAAGAGGAACATATGTGCCAAATTTCATGTTTGTAGGCTTTACCGTTCTGGAGATTTCGTGATGAATGAGTGGTATCTGGCTTTTATATATATAGATTACAGGTAGCCCTCAAGGTAGGACCACAATTGAGCCCAAAATTTATGTCGCTAAGTGAGAAATCGGTTGAGTGTTGCTCCATTTTACGACTTTGCTTGCCACATTTATTAAGTGAATCACTGATGTTGTTAAATTGTAACAGGGTTGTTAAATGGATCTGACTTCCCCATTGCTTTTGCTTCTCAGAAGGTTGGGACACTCCAGCCGTCATAAATATGAGTCACTTGCCAAGGGTCTGAATTTTGATCACATTACCGTCCGGATTCTATGACAATTGTAACTGTGAAAAATGGTCATAAGTCACTCTTTTCAGTGCTGTTGTAACTTCAAAAGGTCACTAAGCAAACTGCTGTAACCTGGTTTCCCCCATTGACTCTGTTGTCGGAAGCCAGCTCTGAAGGTTACAAACGTCAATCACATACTGTGTTTCCTCGAAAATAAAACCCAACCAGAAAATAAGCCCTAGCATGATTTTTTCAGGATGCTCGTAATATAAACCCTATCCCCAAAATAAGCCCCAGTTAAGATTGTCAGCCGGGCAGATGCATTTAGTACCATGTTTCCCCCAAAATAAAACCTACTGTGTCTTTTGGAACAAAAATTAATATAAGACCCGGTCTTATTTTGGGGGGGAAATATGGGTAACCCCAGGACATTTCAACTGTCATAAATACATGCTAGTTGCTAAGCAACCAAATTTTGATCACGTGACCATGGGGATGCTGCAAGTCTCAAGTGTGTGAAAAACGGTCATAACTATTGTGGCCCACCAGCGGCCAGCAGATCTGGCAGCAGATTCAGACAATAAAGGGGTTAGGGAGGAACAAGGGCCAGTCCTGGAGTCTGGGGAAGGCTCTGATGAGGCTTCTATGTCGGAGATAGAGATGGGGCCAGGGCTGTCTGACAGTTGTAGAGTCAGACATCAGTGAGGCAGGAGAACAGCTGGATCCTCTTCCTGGTGTGCGCCTGCGTAGAGCTGCCAGGTGAATGGAACAGCTAAGGAACAAGGGTCCACTCAGGAGTAAAGCCACAGGTGGATGGTGAATGGCCCCTCTGATAAGGAATAAAGAGGAGCGAAGGGGAGGGGAGTTTGCAGGAGACAATTAGTTCATTTGGGTGAAGATCTGTTCCTGCATTCTTGCCAAGTATTGTTGGTTACAGTGTGGAGTCTGAAAGATATCGGCCTGGCCACTCTCCAAGCCTGATAAAGGTCGGTAATTGTGAACTATCTTGAAAGACTGTGGGAGAGGAAAGACCTTGCTGGAGAGGAATTCACTGTAAATTAAATAAAAGGGGTTTATCGGGATGCGGACTCGCCTTTGGGGAAGCCTAGGTCAGAACAATAACTTACTTTTTTTCAGTGGCACAGTAATTTCAAATTTTGGTCACTAAACAAGTGGCTTTAAGTCAAGGACTGCCTGGATGTAATTCATATCCTTGAAAATCCTAACTACTTCCTTTTTTTCTCATTGCACAGTTCAAGGGCAAACTTCCTCAGAGGCGAGCATGAAACCTCCAATCTTTGGAGCACAAAATATTTTCCCAGGCAAACTTAAAATCTGTCAACGCTTATTAAAACGTTTGCTGCACTAACATTGTTGCTCGTTCCCTTAACTCTGGTGGCTTTATTTTATTTCAGACTTCACAGTTCTGTTTTACGGTTTTAAATTATTCCTATAAACCACCCAGAGAACAGCGGTATTTAGGGGAATATAAATATTATAAGCTATGGGGGGGGGGGGGAATTGTTTTGCCGGTTCTTAATTGGAAGCACAAGGAAGTTCATCTATAGCCTTACATGAAAACTATGAAGGGCTTATTTTAAAAAAAAAATCATGAACTTTATTTATGTCGCCCAGTTTGCAAAGAGAGAGAGGGAGGGAGGGAGGGAGGGAGGGAGGGAGAGAGAGAGAGAGAGAGAGAGAGAGAGAGAGAGAGAGAGAGAGAGAGAGAGAGAGAGGTAAACTGCATTGACTTGATTGTGACTTGATTGTGGCATTGATTGTGTATTCTTGAATACAGCTCATCCGTCTGGAACCCATACCACATCTCTGACATAAATACAATAGAACGCATCCAGAAATATTTTACTAGAAGAGTTCTTTGCTCCTCCGAAAACAACAAAATACCTTATGCCACCAGGCTTGAAATCCTGGGATTAGAAAACTTACAACTCCGTCGACTTCGACATGACCTGTGTTTAACACACAAAATCATCTATTGCAATATCCTTCCTGTAAATGACTACTTCAGCTTCAATCGCAATATTACAAGAGCAAAAAATAGATTCAAGATTAATGTCAACCGCTTCAAACTTGATTGCAGAAAATATGACTTCTGCAACAGAGTTGTTAATGCTTGGAACTCATTACCTGACTCCATAGTCTCTACTCAAAATCCCAAAATCTTCAACCAAAAACTGTCTACTATTGACCTCACCCCATTCCTAAGAGGACTATAAGGGGCGTGCATAAGAGCACAAAAGTACCTACCGTTCCTGTCCTATTGTTCCCTTTATTATATCAAATTAATATAGCTGATGCATATTCTTTACTTATATATATATATATTTTCTTCATGATATGTTTTTTTTACTTATGACAATGTTTGTGTATACTGTTGTGACAAAATGAAATAATAAAAAATATATATCAGAACTCTTGTGGCAAACCGATCCCCAGGAAAATTGGAGTAATTAAATCTGGAGTGAGTAGCCGAAATTCCTAAAAATTTCCTCAGAATCAGAAGTCGATTGGCGGACTGAAGGCTAAGGCATATCAAGAACGATTGCAGGAGCTGGGTTTGTCTAGTCAAGTGAAAAGGAGGACTAGGGGAGACATGATAGCAACATGGTGGGTTGCCCCCGGTTCAGACCGGTTTGCAAGAACCGGTAGTAAAACCAGCGGGAGGCTCCGCCCACTGACCCGCATGTCATCAGGAAGCTTCTGCATACGCAGCCCCATTGCAAACCAGTAGTAAAAGTAAGTAGAACCCACCCCTGGATAGCAATGTTCCGATATTTGAGGGGTTGCCACAAAGAAGAGGGGGGTCAACCTATTCTCCAAAGCACCTGAAGGCAGGACAAAAAACAATGGATGGAAACTAATTAAGGAGAGAAGCAACCTAGACCTAAGGAGAAATTTATTGACAGTTAGAACAATTAACCAGTGGAACAACTCCCGAAGTTGTGAATGCTCCAACAGTGGAATGGCTTTTTATTCGGTTCCAAGCTTGGAATAATCTATATAGCCGTTCAAACCTGTAGCATTTTGAATTGAATTGAATTGAATTGTATTCCACCTTTATTAGTTTCAGAAATAAATAAAGCAAGGCTTGGGCAAACTTATCTAACACACTTTCCTCTTCCTCCTATATTTCCCATCACAACTACCCTGTGAGGAAGTTTGGGCTTTGAGTGCCCCAAAGTCATCCAGTTGGCTTTCATAGCTTAGGGCAGGACTTGAACTCACAGTCCCCTGCTTTCTAGCCTGATGCCTTAAGCACTGGACCAAACTGGTAGGTCAGAGGTGGTATTCAACAGGTTCTGACCTGTTCTGGAGAACCGGTAGCGGAAATTTTGAGTAGTTCGGAGAACCGCCAAATACCACTTCTGGCTGGCCTCGCCCCCGTCTATTCTCTGTCTCCCGAGTTCTAGCTGATCAGGAGGAAATGGGGATTTTGCAGTATCCTTCCCCTGGAGTGGGGTGGGAATGGAGATTTTACAGTATCCTTCCCCGCCACCTCCACCAAGCCACATCCACAGAACTGGTAGTAAAAAAAAATTGAATCCCACCATTGTGGCAGGTGAATGGCTGCTATGGTTTTACACATCTTATTATCTCGTGGTTCAGGTTCTGTATTTATTATTAACTTTTCAGGCAAAACGATTACTGAATTAACTTTGAAAATAAACCTAAGTATGGTACTTAATTTCTAATATTTATTCTAGTAAGCAGATTTGGGTGCGATGGTGTAGAATGCCAAGTATAAATGTATGTATGTATGTGTGTGTGTGTGTGTGTGTGTGTGTGTGTGTGTGTGTATGTAGGTCTTTGGTTATTCGGGTTTTCTCCCGCGTAAAATTGGAAGTGTCTTGGCGATGTTTCAACGAAGTCTCATTCGTCATCTTCAGGCTTCAGCTTCGTGCTTCTGGGAGCAATGTGTGATTGCAGCTGTTTCTTCATTTTTAACTGCTGGTGGGGGTTTGAACTGATTGGGTGGGAGCTTGGCTGTGCTCTGATTGGATGGGGGTTTTTTGTGCTCTGATTGGCTGGGGGTGTGTCCTGTTTGGGTGGAGGCTTGGTTGTGCTCAGATTAGTCTGAGTTGCAGGGGGATTTGAGCTGGTGAGCTGCACTGCTGCTGTTTGGCTTCGTGTTCGTGGTCGTGCTACATCTTCATAGTGGGTGTCAGTCTGCTGCATGTATGGATTGGAGGGGTTTGAAATGGCTGACCCACACTCACGAGGTCCACACAGGATGTCACCACCACACATCCACCCAGAAAGCACACCCAAACCCACACTGATCAGGAAGCACGACCAAGGACCAGAAGCCAGACCGCAGCTGCAACATTAGCCACTCCAACCCCCCCCAACCCATACATGCAGCAGACTGACACCCACTACGAAGATGTAGCACGACCACGAACACGAAGCCAAACAGCAGCAGTGCAGCTCACCAGCTCAAATCCCCCTGCAGCACAGATTAGACTGAGCACAACCAAGCCCCCACCAACACAGGACACACCCCAGCCAATCAGAGCACAGAAAACCCCATCCAATCAGAGCACAGCCAAGCTCCCACCCAATCAGTTCAAACCCCACTAGCAGTTAAAAGGAAGAAACAGCTGCGATCACACATTGCTCCCAGAAGCACGGTTGAAGCCTGAAGATGACGAATGAGACTTCGTCGAAACGTCGCCAAGACACTTCCAATTTTACACGGGAGAAAACCCGAACAACCAAAGACCTATATATATATATATATATATATATATATATATATATATATATATATATATATATATATATGCAATGTAATAAGCAGTTCAATCATTTTAGTTCACCGACCACCAACTCTTAAGTCGGTATGTAATTTTAACCCTTTGATTAAGCATGTACAATGTTTATTTCATTCTATTCAATATAATATCAATTATATTACATTCGATAAAAATCTGGGGGGGCGGGAATGTGCCATTTAACAAAGCCGTCGCTGATCCTGTACAGGAAGGTCATATTCAAAAGAAACTCTTATTTTCTGAAGCAAAAACAAAAATGCCTTAGAAATGAATGCTTTTAACTGGTGGCAACATAATCCCCTTATTTGATTACCACTTGTAGCGTTTACCCAATCATCCAAAACAAGGGAAACGTTCTTGTTATTTTTGGGAAGGCTCTTCCATTTTTTTTCAGAGTTTTAAATCTTTCCTGATGTTACAATAATCGCATCTTGTTCTGACTGGGGCCCATGTTCCCTGGGAAGTCAGTAGCAACAGCGGCACCTCCTGGCATGGGGATTTCATCACAGACAAGGAAGAATCCTCTCCGGTAAGGTCAGGTCAATACAGGTGAGAGAAATCACAGAATAACTGAGTTGGAAGGGACCCTGGAGATCTTCTAGTCCAACCCTCTGCTGAAGCAGGAAACCCTGTACCGTCCCAGAAAAGTGACTGTCCAGTCTCTTCTTAAAAGCCTCCAGTGATGGTGTGACACGTTGCTTAGTGGCAGTAATTTCAGCACTTCCTGTAGTTCTCATTAACCAAATCCCACTAGTCGTAAGATGACGACCAAGCCCAATCCAAGTCTTTCCCAGTTTGGTCTCTCTTGCCCAAAGTCTTGGTAAGATAAACGCCAACTAGAAACCAATGTAGCAATGTTACTTTCCTACAAAGAGCCCACGAGCCGTTGCTGCTCTTTTAAGCCTTATGGGAGGAGCCAATCATCTCCTGGCTTTACTCCTGAGTCATCCTTTTTGCTTTCGCCTTCTGGCAGCTCTTCACATGCGTACACTAGGAACAGGGTCCTCCTGGTCCTCTGCCTCTCTGCTGTCCGCCTCTGGAAGCTCCGGAGTCCGCGCATCGCTCCCGGATGGCCCTGGCCCCATCTCTGTCTCTGACGCAGAACCCTCATCCTGACCTTCCCCTGACTCCAGGACTGACCCATTGTCCTCCCCAGCCTCCTCACTGTCCAACTCCGCTGCCAGCTGGTGGACCAAAACAACTGGTGGCTTTTAAGAAGAGATTGGACAACCATTTTCCAGAATAGTTGAGCAGGGGATTGAATTAGATGTCCCTTCCAACCCTATTATTCTATGTTCTTAATGACAAATTTATCGGAGGCAGGAGGTGACAGTTAAGGCCATATTTATGCCAAAATAAGACCATCAAACTTTAGATCAAACAGTGTACCTTTCACAAGAGACTATCAAGCCTCCATCTGGTCAATATTTCTTCCTTCTCCAATATGGATATAGTACCAGTGAGTTGTTTGTCACGGCATGTGCTCCCAACTATTGGACATGGCAACTATATTTCAGAACAGTTGAAAGGATTACTGTTTCATGTTCTAAAGCTTCTGGCATCTTGAAATATGGTCTTTAAAAATAGTATTTTCAGAAGCCCTTAAAATCCTTATCTTCCTGAAATTTTTATGGATTCTAATAATAAAGCCGTTTTTACATTCAATGTCGAACACATGGGAAAGAACCAACTTGGCTACTTCAAAAGAAAACTGTCAGCATGAAATACTACGGATTGCGTTCTGATTTTACGACCCGCCTCACCAAAGAGACTGGGTTTCTGACTTCCCTGTGTTGCACAGTTATTGGTCGGTGGAATAGGATTAAAATGGGTATTCCTGAAATTCAGGAAAAGAACTATTTTCATAACATAACATAACATAACATAACATAACATAACATAACATAACATAACATAACATAACATAACATAACATAACATAACATAACATAACATAACATAACATAACATAATAACAGAGTTAGAAGGGACCTTGAAGGTCTTCTAGTCCAACCCCCTGCCCAGGCAGGAGACCCTGTACCATTTCAGACAAATGGTTGTCCAATCTCTTCTTAAAAACTTCCAGTGTTGGAGCATTCACAACTTCTGCAGGCAAGTTGTTCCACTGATTAATCATTCTAACTGTCAGGAAATTTCTCCTTAGTTCTAAGTTGCTTCTCTCCTTGATTAGTTTCCACCCATTGCTTCTTGTTCTACCCTCAGGTGCTCTGGAGAATAGCTTGACTCCCTCTTCTTTGGGGCAGCCCCTGAGATATTGGAACACTGCTATCATGTCTCCCCTAGTCCTTCTTTTCATTAAACTAGACATTTTCGTTGGGTTATATTTGATCAGTTGTGCTACGAACAGCCTTCCTCCAGCTCTCAGGAATGGACGAGCAAAGCTGTGAGTCACAATTTTGTCCAACTGTTTATTTTCCACATTGCAAATTAGTCACAGATTCTGCACATCTCTGCTTGTCTTTGCCCCACCTCTCCACCCCCCAAAAATTGCAGGAAAATTTAATTCTCCTGTATGTCCATTTTGATATTTGCATTGTGTAAATGATCCAGTATCATAATGGCAAAGCGATGGCATGCGTGGCACAGGTGGCCCACGGAGCCATATCTGTGGGCATGCAAGCGTTGCCCTAGCTCAGCTCCAGAGTGCATGCGTGTGCCGGCCAGCTGATTTTCGGGCCTTCTGGTCCTACCGGAAGTCGGGAAATGGGCCGTTTCTGGTCTCCAGAGGGCCTCCGGGGGTGTGTGGGAAAGGCTGTTTTGGCCTTCCCCAGGCTCCTAGAAAGCCTCTGGAACCTAGGGAGGGTAGAAAATGGGCCTTCCAGTCCCACTAGGAGTTGAGAAACGGGCCATTTCTGGCCTCCGGAGGGCCTCTGGGTGGGGGGAAGGCCATTTTTCCCCTCCCCAGGCTCCAAGAAAGCCTCTGGAGCCTGAGGATGCATGTGTATGTATATGTTAGATATTTTATTGTATCTGTGGTGGCGCAGTGGTTAGAATGCAGTATTGCAGGCAAACTCTGCCCACTGCCAGCAGTTCAATCCTGACCGGCTTAAGGTTGACTCAACCTTCCATTCTTCCAAGGTCAGTAAAAATCAGAAGTCAGAGGATTGTTGGGGCCAAGATGCTGACTCTGTAAACCGCTTAGAGGGGGTTGCAAAGCACTGTAAAGTGGTATATAAGTCTAAGTGCTATTGCTACCTGGCTTTCAGGCTGTAGTAAACTGATCGCATTTGTTTTGATTTGAAATATAGGGGCCGTGGTAGCTCAGGCTGTAAAGAAGCCTGTTATTAGAACACAGCAGCCTGCAATTACTGCAGGTTCTAGTCCCACCAGGCCCAAGGTTGACTCAGCCTTCCATCCTTTATAAGGTAGGTAAAATGAGGACCCAGATTGTTGGGGGCAATAAAGTTGACTTTGTAAAATACACAAATAGAATGAGACTATTGCCTTACACACTGTAAGCCGCCCTGAGTCTTCGGAGAACGGCGGGATATAAATGTAAAAAAAAATAAATGGTGAAAAATTACTGCTTGTTTAAGGCAGAAGAACTCGGGTAGAAGAAGAGACACGAAGTAAGTAAAAGTTAAGTCTCCTAGGAGCTATTTTCATGGCTATGATTTCATACCGACTACAGTACAGGTAGTCCTCGTGTTACAACAGTTCATTTAGTAACCGTTCGAAGTTACAACGGCACTGAAAAAAATGACGTATGACCGTTTTTCATATAACTGTTGCCGCATCCCCATGGTCACATGATCAAAATTCAGGCACTTGGCAAAAGACCAGATTCACTTAACAACCATATTACAGCTACAGTGATTCGCTTAACAACAGTGGCAGGAAAGGTCATAAAATGGGGCAAAACTCATTGAACAAATGTCTCGCTTACCAACATAAATTTTGGGCGAGGACTACCAGTATATGGATTTACTAGCCCTAAGATTTCCTGGTCTTCAAGAACTAACCAGTCCTTGTGTTTCCCTCCTGCTTTTACTCTGGACGAATCCA